>NW_025423354.1:1526027-1808719 GCF_020497125.1 Mauremys mutica | reverse complement strand
CCTCCTGAGTATTTGAAATCCCCATGCTTATGCTTATACTTACTCCTTCCTTCCACTACACCCTCAAAAGTTTCCAACCTGTTTTCCAAGCTCTCTGTCTGTTGCCTGCCCGCCTGGGCCCGATCCTTTTTTTTTTTTTTTTTGCTGAACCGTTTCTTTCATGGGCACCAACTTGTTCCACTACCAGTTTAGCTAGGAGGGTGGGCTTCTTAACTAGCCCCCACCCTTCTGGTCTTTTCCCTAAAACATTTGACTCACAAGACTACCCGAGTCCTCCCTTGTGACGCTTGTCACCTGGGCAAAACGCATGGCCCACTGGCGTTTAACTATTTAATTTCCTCTTGTAGCAAACACACTGCTGTTACGGCGTATGCTGAGCACAAATGGTTAAATTTTAACAAGTCCCTAAAGGACTGGTACTTGCTTAGCCAGGGCTTCCCTTTTTAACTGGAAGTCCTGTCTCAAGGCCTGCAACTTGCCCTGGGCGCAGGTTTGAGTTGCTGCCTGGTTCATGATCTATGCTCTTAATTGCTTAATTCTAGTTATCAAGTACACATCTTTCCTTTTCTGCAACTACTGTATGGCCCAGTCCTGCTACAACTGGGGGTAGATCCTTTCACCTGCCACCCTTCCTGGTCAAACCAGGGTGGAGAGAGGAATGCTTAACCCTTCTCCAGTTCTCAGACTTACTGCAGCTGAGGTGTGGGCACACCTTTATTTATGAAATTCCTCAAACATATAAACACCAACAGTACCAAGCAAAAACAAACATAAAATAACAAGGATAAAACAAATAGATGGTGTAAATTTTTGCAAGGCTCCCCCATTCTCTATTGCTCACCAAACTGTGAACAAATTTCTGTTACCCAATCTTATCCCTCATGTCAGGTGATCAGGCTGACACTAGCAGGACGTTTCGTGGGAGGATAAGAAGAAAACACACCATATAACCAAATTTTAAAGCTTCATTAAAAAATAATTAAACACAACAATAGAAAGTGTTGGGAACCGCTTTCCACATCACTCATCAAAGAAAATATGAATGCCCCCATACTTACACATTATCCAGACTGGCCCACGTTCTGTATATAACATTCAGAAAAGGGGAATAGGTAGACGGGAGATTATCCTGTATACAGCTTGTTCAGAATTTCCAACATGCTATCCGCTCTTTGGGAACGGCTTGTTCTTTTACACCCTGGAAATCTCCTGCCTTGTGGCTTTTCCCAGTGTTACCAAAGGCCCACAACCAGCTCTGGGTTACAAAGAGCTGTTGGAATCTATCTCACCTCGAACAGTTAAGCTTTACAAATATAATCTCAGTTCTGTAACTTACATTGGCCTTTAGGTTTGCCTGTCTCTATTTTTCCACAGCCAGCTGGGGGCATAAAAAGCAGTTTTTCTTTATACTTAGCATAGTCCTGGTGCTGATTCTTGACCTTGAACATGAAGCAACTTTCCCTTTATCTCTTGCCAAGCTGAATTTCAAATTATACCATTTCCTAAAACAAAATTGCCTCACCCCCCCCCCCCCAAACCCAGTGTCAGAGGCTTTTCTTTGGTGATTGAAATAGCTCCTTCCTGAGATATATGATCTTATCTAGATATAAAGAGTACCTTCCTAATGGAACATTGTTTTAGATGGATCTTCACGCGTGTGAAGATTCCAATTCTCTAAATACCTGCAGGTTGTTAGGACCATAATGTACGTACATATAATATGCTGGGGTACACCTTAGTGGGGTGAGGTTGGGAGATGTTTTAGACTGTCCACTTACCCTTTTTTTCTCGCTCACAACACACAGGAGAGGGTGCCCTGTTCGCGCTAGGAGCTCATAAACCTAAAGGATCTCATCCCTACAGGGGCCACTTCACACAGGAGAGACTAACGAAGAATGACCACGACGTCTGCCTACCAACACTCCCTTCAGCAAAGAGTGTCGGCTAGTCTCTGGGAGACGGCGCCGCCTTACCTCTGATTAGCGACCAGTAGAGATGATCAGACTGTCAGTAGGCCCACACAGAAAGGGGAAGGGGGGGAGAGAAGATGGGTTCACAACACTCCTAGACCCCCGGTTTATACACAGTTTCAGGCTTCCAGCATACAAATAGAACAAGAAACAAAAAGTACCCTCCCCTACCAAAAAGAAAATGCCAGCCCTGGGGCTGCTCCCAGTAATAGTTCAGCACGGCCCAGCGGACTTCGTGAGTTAATGGAAATTTATTCATTTAGATCGTGTCTGAATCTAGGGTACCTTAACCAGAAAGCTTATACCCACACTCTTTTAAACCATCTAGGGGCCCAAAGTCCCAACCCTCACTTCGGAGGGCGTCAATATCCTTCAAACCCAGGAGGTAAATGCACCTTACCGCACCCGGAGTGGCCGCAGTCCGGCCACAGGTGGACTCCCCTCTTCTGGTTACTGTCTTGCCTCCGTGTGTCTGCTGGCAGTTCTCTATGGAGGGGGGCGTAAGCCGTCGCCGGCCGATTGCGGCGACTCGGGAGGCTCGAGCAAACCAAACAAGCTCAAGGTGGGCCACTCCTCCTGAGCCGTCCTCGGCCAGCCGGCGTCATGCACCCCCTACAGGGAGAGAAGTCCCGGCGCGGAGTCGCCAATTTGTTAGCCAAAATGGGCTCGTTTTTTTCCCCCCGGGCAGCTTACCTAATATACACCAAGTGAGGCACGGAGACAGGAAGATGAGTACCACTCCTCTTTATTTGATCGGTCAGCTTGAAGCGAGGTGTCTCCTCTCGGCTAGTGCCAAAGGAAAGAAAAGAGGAAAGAGACACACCCCACAAACCCGGACGGGCCTTTTTATAAATCAGTAACAAAACAACTTAAGCCTCACCTTCATCTTGCGGCATTTGGTTGACCTGTAGAACCTATACATGTATCTGTTTAGTGGGATAGATTGGGTACGCAGGATACGTATATACAAATTTTTTTTTGTGGGGGACACAAGGATACATACAGGGCTGTTTATGAGGATGCAGTTTATCACGATAAAGGGGGGGAGACAGGATACATCCTATTGACCCTTTGTACTAAAGTACTTTGGAGACTTTTAACATGGAAACACAGCTTGCATGACCCTTGGGGAGCCAACATATACTTGGGGATGCCAAACAAAAACTGATAATCGAAATAGCTGACATAGTAGATTACAATGGCCTTCATTCTAATGAGTTCTGTACAGCTTTCCCAACACAGTTTGGAGAAGCATAACATAACTTTGGTTTACTCAGCGCCTAATTACGGAAAGGACTTCATTAGCAACCTATGGATTTTCCAACAAGCATAAATTTGATAAACATATATTAAATATTTTGCCAAATGTAATTATATGAATTTCGGTAACAAAGGAATTTTGCATTACGCATTTATATTTAACATTATTTTAAAAAACTCTGCTATATGGAAATAAGAAAAGCCCATGTTTCAAATATTAGTTAGTGGTTAGGATTAGCAGAGAGTGCATTTCTGTTGCTTGGCAAACCATATCTTCAAGAAAGTTAGGAATAATTCCAGCTGTTGCATTCCTCAAGGGTTAAAATAATTAATTTACTGGATTTAAAGTTTTTACCTTGTTTTCTTTTTGTTTTTTGTTTTGTTCTGTTTTCAATTGCTTTATTTTTTGGAGGTTTCTGTAAAAACTATAACTTTTAACTTTTAAAACAAAAAAAGAGCCGAAGTGAGGAGAGGCGGGGGGAAAGGAGGTGGGTGAAGAACAACCTAGGAAGGTAGCGAGACCTGAGCCAAGAGAGATTAACTCTATCAGGGTCTTTGAAAGTACAGGCAGCAGCAGCAAATTTAGCAAACTGAGAAAACATATAAAAGACAAAACTTAACCAGTATGTAAAAATATTTGAGAAAGAAGGTTTATATTTTTAGATATGAGCGCGGAGTGTGGTTCCGTGGGTCAAAGCAATTGGGAACCTGCACAGTTGGGAATTGCGCCCCTGGTTTTTATCCTGGTTCTGAGAGAAGATTGGGGGTAGTTACCTGCTCCTGTCTTCTACTGTGCTCTGTGAACTGTTCCATTTTTTCCTTCATTTGATTTACCTAATTCAGTGAGAGTATTGTTTCCTACTCTTTCCTTCTGTGCACTCACTTGTCCCGTTCTGACAGGCACCAGTCTAGGTTCCGGTTTAAGTTTAACTGGAACCCGGCTTTTATCATAAGGTGATGGTTGCAATGCAGTGGACCCCATTTCATCTTTTAATTTTACTAGGCCCACCTTTTTCCATTTCTGTCCCCATTCTTCAGGCACAGGGTAGCTACCTGAAGCCTGCTGTTTACCACCAATATTAATAACAGGGGACGGCACATGTATTTTTTGTAGGTTCCTTACAGCTGTTTCCAGTGTTTCACTCTGTTCCTGTACTGGTTGTCTCTGGGCTGCTTGCCACCCTGCAAGGGGGAGGGTGGGAGCATTCCAGGGCTGTGTAGCTTCTTTTGATTCTTTTAACTCTTTCTTTGTTACTGTTACTTGTCTGGCCAGCATGCCAGCATGCTGTTTAAGCCATCTCAGTGCCATAGACATGAGTTGCAAAATTCTTGCTTTTTTACTTTTAGTACTATTTCTCAGAGCCTCGGTTTCTACCATCGCTCTACATATGCCAGTCCATGTTTCCCCACTCTCTTTTTTTAAATTCATATGGACCCCCCTTACTGGCAATCCAGCGGGTCCAAGAGTTATCAAACTCCGTGGGGATCAAAAGGGAGGGGATCAGGGGGTTCCCTAACTCGAGGTTTTCTGCCATGTTAGATTGCGATTCTTACAGTGGACAGCTCGCTTACTCACCAGATCAGAGGTCGGGGTCACCAGTGTTGTCAGAGTGCTACCGGTGTGGTGCTTCTGCTTTCTCCAATGTTGATATCACTCGGCTGCGTGCGTGTGTTCCCTCTGTGTGCTGCCCCAGCTCTGCAGGTAGCTGACACAGCAGACCCGACGAGAACCCCCAATAACCACAGAGTCTAGTAAGGTACGAAGGCACGTCGACCAGGTTTATTGCGATCTTGGACACCCTTGCAAGGTCCCAGTAGATTACTTAGTCTACCGGGCATACTACGACAGAGTGCCTCTTGGCAATGGACCCGGCTCAGTCAGTGGCGGGGACTTTCCACTGCCCCCTCGGCCTGGACAAAGACACCGCCCCAAGGATGCATTCTTATACACAGGTACAAACAAGTTACACATCACACCTGACATATGAGATGCAACCCCTCTACGCAGCGAGGTTCAACCTCTCTACGTATTAAGGTGCCACCTCTCACCTTGTACATGTTGGTTCGATCAAAAACAACTCTATCCATCATATTACCCCTTTTGCCCCTGTCATTGGGATGGGCCAGCCTGTTCTTGGTCTCTGTGTGGAATGTGCACGTATGTGAATGTCCAGCACCTTTGAGGTACGTAGCTTCTTGCAGCATCAGCCCGTCCCTTGCCAGCTTATGTGAGCAGGGCCTGCCTCTGGCTCACTGCTTCACTTTGCTTTATGTTAGCAAAGCTCTTGACCATTACTTTAGTTCAGGCCTCAGGCCTCATACTGGGCCTCTGATACCAAGGTTTATATCTTAGGGCCTCCTCTTACTACAACATTCTGGCTGCCAACATGGAAGGACATCGGTGCAGGCCCAACAGAGACCCAGCTCGTCCTTGTGCCCGGCTTTCCTGGCCAGTTACCGCCATAAGCTACGAACCCAGCTGCAAAATCAAGCCACAAACTCAAGCTATGTCCAGGACTGGTAACTATGCAGCAGCTGCAAAACATCTGATGGATGTGTGTGTATATAGGTATTAGGTATAATGTGTGTGTATAAGGATTAAAATATTAGTTATTGGTCATGAATCAAATTATCATAATAAATGTGGCATCTTTGTCTTGACCCCTGAAAAGATCCTGTGTAGTTTTGTCTGTACAACAGCAGCCCATCATATAATGCCCTTCGTACTCTCAACAAACCCCATTTTAGAGCTAGTTTGGGTGTTTACCCCACTGCTCCTGTTGGAAGGCCCTTCTCAAACTTCACTTTGAGTGTTACTGTAAGGCCAGAAGGGCCCAGCATGATCATCCAGTCTGATCTCCTGCACCTTGCAGGTCACAGAACCTCCCCCACCCACTCCTGTGATAGACCCTCAACCTCTGGCTGGATCACTGACGTCCTCAGATCTTGTTTTAAAGACTCCAAGGGACAGAGAATCCACCATTGATTCTAGTTTAAACCTGCAAGTGACCCATGTCCCATTCTGCAGAGGAAGGTGAAATCCCCCCAGTGTCTCTGCCAATCAGACCCGACAGAAAATTCCTTCCCGATCCCAAATACGGGGATAAGTTAGACCCTCAGCAAATGGGCTAAACCTGCCAGTTATTAATTTGGCATTTTCTGACTTGTCACTGTTTGAGTCATGGGCAGCAGGTATAAGAGGCCAGAGGAAGCGAGGCCCCCAAACAGGATGTGGGGAACCTCCCTCTGGAGACCTGCCAGCCCGTCACCTTGGGAGCAGCTGAAAGGACCCCCAGGATGGAGCCCTGCCCGCCCTCTGCCCCGGGCCCCACTGCCCCTCGTCCTCTTCCCTCATGGCCCCACCTGTGCTGCTCCTCTTCCCACCCTCACTCCCCCCCTCTCCCCCTGAGAATCCCCCCGACCTGCCGCTCATGCCTCTCTGCCCCTTGCCCCCCACCTCCTGCCCCCATCCCAACCCCCCCACACCCCATCCCCCCGTCATTGTGTCCCTCCCTTCCCTGTCCCACCTCCTGCCCCATCCCCCCGTCATTGCGTTCCTCCCCCGTCCCAGCACTTGGAGACGGGGACACAGACCTGGGTGCTGGCGATGGGGTGACAGACTGCACGTGCCACAGCCTGAGCCCCTCCAGACGAGGGCCGGGGGCAGCAGTGGGGGGGGGGGCGCACCACACCACACCACACTCAACAGCCGCCTGCTGAGCGCTCGAGTGGTGCTAGGTCAGGGGTGGGCAAAGTTTTTGGCCTAAGGGCCAAATCGGATAGAGAAATTGTACGGAGGGCCGGGTAGAGAAGGCGGGGGGAGGCTGTGCCTCCCCCAAATAGCCAGGCATGGCCCAGCCCCCTCCCACTATCCAACCCCTCTGCCCCCCCCCCCAGCACCGCCACCCTCTATCCAACTCCCCACCCCCGACCTCCTGGGACCCCTGCCTCCTATCCAACCCCCGCCTGCTCCCTATCCCCTGACTGCCCCCCAGGACCTCCGCCTTCTATCCAACCCGCCCCCCTGCTCACCACCCTCTGACTGCCCCTTGCGAGAAATTGGGAGGTGCCCAGTTCATCTCTACATTAGATTTAACCAAGGGATACTGGCAAGTACCACTATATGAACCCGCCAAAGAAAAGTCAACATTCATCACTCATGCAGGGGTGTATGAATTTAATGTGCTTCCGTTCGGACTACGAAATGCACCCGCCACCTTCCAAAGGCTGGTAAATGGTCTACTAGCAGGATTGGGAGAATATGCAGTTGCCTACCTCAATGATGTGGCCATTTTTTCTGATTCCTGGCCCGAACACCTAGAACACCTGGAAACGATCTTTGAGTGCATCAGGCAGGCAGGACTAACTGTTAAGGCCAAAAAGTGTCAAATAGGCCAAAAGAGAGTGACTTACCTAGGGCACCAGGTGGGTCGAGGAACCATAAACCCCATACAGGCCAAGGTGGAGGCTATCCAAAAGTGGCCTGTCCCAAGGTCAAAGAAAACAGGTCCAATCCTTCTTAGGCTTGGCCAGATATTACAGGCGATTTGTACCACACTACAGCCAAATCGCTGCCACATTAACTGATCTAACCAGAAAAATGCAGCCCAATGCTGTTAAGTGGACTGATGAGTGTCAAAAAGCCTTTACCCAGCTTAAGGCGATGCTCATGTCTGACCCTGTGTTAAGAGTCCCGGACTTTGACAAACCCTTCCTAGTGACCACAGATGCATCTGAGCGTGGTGTGGGAGCAGTTTTAATGCAGAAAGGACCGGATCACAACTTCCATCCTGTCGTGTTTCTCAGCAAGAAACTGTCTGAGAGGGAAAGCCACTGGTCCATCAGTGAAAAAGAATGTTACGCCATTGTGTATGCCCTGGAAAAGCTACGCCCATACGTTTGGGGACGACGGTTCCAGCTACAAACCGACCATGCTGCGCTAAAGTGGCTTCATACTGCCAAGGGAAACAACAAGAAACTTCTCCGATGGAGTTTAGCTCTCCAAGATTTTGATTTTGAAATTCAACACATTTCAGGAGCTTCCAACAAAGTAGCTGATGCACTCTCTCGTGAAAGTTTCCCAGAATAAAATGGTTAAAAAGTGTTCTTGAAATGTGAAAAATCTCGTTGTTTACATACTTAGTAGTATATGTAATAGTGCATGTGGTTTATTAATCTGTTTAGTTTAAAGTTCTAGGGAGAAATCACCGCCAGTGTGGGTTCCCCACTGTCTGCGATTTGGGGGGCGTGTCATAACAGATAGTTAAGGGTTAACAAGCTCAGTAACCTGATGAAACACCTGACCAGAGGACCAATCAGGGCACAAGATAATTTCAAATCTCTGTGTTCCTTGTTGGGTCTTTGTTCTCTTTTTGGATTTAAGAGAGGCCAGACATATTCTTCAAGTTCTCCCAGTTTTCCTGAAGTATTTTCAGTCTAGTGAGTATTAGAAAGGCGGACTAGTCTTTATAATTTAATTTCTGCATTTGCAATTGTGTGTTTGCTGAAGAAATATCTTTATTTCGGTTTGCTGTTACTTTGATTATTCTGAGGAGGAGGGAGGGGAAGTCTCTCCAGTTCTTATAAGTTAGACCCTGTAAATTTTTCCATCCTGGTGTTACAGAGATAGTGTACTTTCTTTCTTTCTTTTAATAAAATCTTTTCTTTTTGGAACTTGATGGATTTCTTCCCTTGTTTGGATTTTCAGGGGAAGGGGAGGGGGGAAAAGTGAATCCCTCTTTGGTTTTGATTCAAGGAATTTGAATCCAGGTATCTCTCCTAAGCACTAGGAGAGGGGAGGGGGGAAATGGTTTGTTTCCCTTTGTGTTGAGATTCAAGTTTGAATCTGTGTTCCCCAGGGAAAGTTTTGGGGGAACAGGGAGTGTGTCAGACACTTAAAACTTGACTGGTGGCAGCAAGAACCAGATCTAAACTAGGATTTTAGTTTAGAGGAGTCCATGCAGGTCCCCATCTTGTGGATGCTAAAGTTCCAAGTGGGGAATAAACCTATGACAGCCTCCTATCCCAGTCGTGCTGGGAACTGTGGCTGCGAGGGGGGGGAAGAAGGGGAGGGGCCAGGGACAGGAAGACGCACCAGCCCACTCCACTCCCCTGGGTCCCAGCTGCATCGCTCTGGGGAGGGGGCTTGAGTAAAGGGGTGCAATGCGGGTGGGGAGAGGCAGGGCCTCGAGCGGACTTGGGGGGAGGTGTCCCAGGTCCCGCACCCCCCAGGGACAGCCCTGCCGGCGATTTTAAAGGGCTCAGGGCTCCCACTGGCTGCAGTTTGCTGTTCCCAATGGGAGCTGTGGGAATCGGCAGCTGGGTTGTGGGAAGCGGCACAGGCCGCAGGGACGTGCTGGTCGCCACTCCCACAGCTCTCATTGGCCGGAAACAGTGAACCGTGGCCAATGGGAGTTCCCGGCGGCCGAGCCTGCCGGTGCTCAAGATCGACAAACTCCCGCAGCCCGCTAGCAGCTTACCCTGACGAGCCGCGGCCGAACAGTGAACACCTCTGCACTAGTCCATTTGTAACAACCCCAATTTGTATCACTGAATTTTGACTCTAAGAAGTTCTCAGGCAGCATTTTTCTTGCTTTCCCTATCTGTAAATTTCAGTTACTGATGGAAATGTGTTTGTAGATGTGTGTGTGGTGAAGTTAATAGCTAATTTCTAAATTATCTGCAAAACCCTTAGTTTTCAGGTGCCTAAGATCCCTGGAATCATGGTGAAAAGTTGCCTTCCCGCACCACCAAAATCTGAAATGGGGCCGCAGGAGAGCCAGGAGTAGCCAGAGGGCTGTGGGAGGGCCGTGGGTTCTGGCAGGATGCAGCCCCCATGTGACAGCCTGAAGCCCGCCTTGAGCTGCACGCCAAGCACCGGGCACCACAACCCACAGCAGCTGCGCAGAATGAGGGCGGCAATACACCACACACCAGGCCACCTTTACTGCTGCGCTGCTACTGCTGGTGGTGGCGTTGCCTTCAGAGCTGGGAGACCGGCCAGCACCTGCTGGTATCAGGTCACCCTGCTGGTGCTTAATTTGTGCCAGGGCTGAGCTCTGGCATCTCTTTCAATCCAAATTAAACACTGGGGGAGGCAGCGGGGCCCAGCGGTGATGGGGTGAGGGAAGCCCAGGGAGCCCATGGGGCCCTGGGATGATGGGGCGGGGGAAGCCCAGGGAGTCCAGGGGGCCCAGGGATGAAGAGATGGAGGTGCCAAAATACAAGTTTGCCCAGGGTGCCATTTTCCCGCAGGCCGGCCCTGATGCTGGAAGATGCCAATGTTGCCATCAGCTGGTCTGTTGACCTATGGGTAATTGCAGAGCTTGTTAGAGCTGCCAAATCAATTGATTTCCAGCCCCCAGCCCTTGCATCTGCCCCTGCACTGCATCAGTACAAACCCACCTTCACCCCTGGTTTTATCCCCACCTGAGGCAGGGAGCTGCTTCCTGCCCCACCCGTACCCCACAACAGGCGCTGGGTCTGAAAATCACATTTCCCTGCTGTCAAGGCTAAAATCTCCTTCACAGCGATGCCCCCACGAGAGCAGGTGACACGGAGAGTCACCCCATGTTACACTAGGATCACGGTGGGAAATCAGGGCCCCCCTTTGTTCTGTGGTGACATGAAACCGTTTCCCATTAAAAGCCTTTAAATTACAGACGTGACATGGCTTATTGGAGCTGATGCGCCTTGGGTTTCAGAACGGCAGGGGAGGCTTAGACACGTACATACAAGGCAGGGAAGGAATCAATCTGTCCAGTAGAAGATCCCTCGGACCTGAAGGGGCCACAGAACTTTTCCACCTCTGAGGAATCATATAAAGAACCAGAATCTGCCATCAATGAAGCCAGAGCTGGAGTTTGAGTTCAATGACCCTGGTGTGAATCTGGAGTGACCCCCTTGATGTCAGTGGAGTCAGGGCAGGATTCTGATCTTGTTCTGGATTCACACTGGTGATTAACCCCGCAGCACCAGTGGAGTTACTCTGTACTTGCCCAGGTGTAACTGCACAGACTGGATAACAGCTGGCCTCTGCTAACAGTTGGACCCAACATCTGTCTGTGATGCTCAGAGTTATTTTGTTCTTGCAGGCAGGACATCATCTCGTGGCAGCCCCCCATGGCTCTTTCCACTTGCTCTGGACCAGATGAGGGTTATAAGCTGGTCGTCCAGGACCGTTTTGAGGCAGGGATGAGGGAGCTGGTGTGTTTCACCCAACACCTACTCGAAGCCGAGGCAGATCCGAATGCACACGAGAAAATCCGGGAACGAATCGAGGCAGCTTCCCGAGAGATGTCAGCAGCAGAAGAGGATCTGGGAAGGCAGCTGGAGATTGTAGATGCCGCAACCGAGGAGCTAGTAGTGAAGAAGAAAAGCCTGCAAGACGAGCAAAAGGAAAAGAAAGAGAACCTCAAACGCTTAAGGATCGAGCTGAACTCTTGCTGTGGGTTGGAAAGAGAGGCTAGAGAGATGCTGGAAAAGGCCAACAGGCAGCTCGGAGAAACGTAGGCCGAGCTGCAGAGACGACGAGCGGACGCAGACAGCAACCGACTGACACGAGATATCGGCATCGGGCTGATGTTTATTCCTCTCCTGGGGACAATTGCTGGTGAGTGGCTTGTGCTGTTTGTACATTACAGCCTCATGGTGCCTTATCGCACACACTTTGCAGTTGCTACCAGGGATTTAGGACTTGGAGAGTCCGTCCATCCACTGGCGCGATAGGATGGAGCCACTTAATCTCCTTTCCAGTCGTTCTCACTCTTCCAGTCTCTACTGAGCATGGAAAACCAGCCACAAACTGGCAAGCATAAGAGGGCTGGCGAATGGATGGGGGGGGATGAATTCTACTATTCCTCTAGGGAATGCTGGCTCCGATCCAGCCCCAGGGAGGGAGAAAGACTGGCTCAGGGGTGCAGGGAATGGGGCACAGGCAGTGGGCCTGATTCTCTCTCAGGGGATGTTTTGTACTGTATGAAGTACATTGGCAGGTTCTCAGACTGGGTTTCCCAGCCTGGCTTGCAGTTTCAGTAGAAATGCTAAGGACTGATCAGGACCCCGAGACTAAAATTCCCTCTTCTATGGAGATGGCTCACGAAGGAGGGGGTGTCATTACCCATATTGTACAGAGGGGGAAACTGAGGCACCGAGCAGTGCAGTGACTGACTGAAGGTGACCCAGCGGGGCCCTGGCAGAGCTGTGAATAGACCCTGTGTAAGCAGTGGGGATGGTCCCGCTATTGTGGGAACTTTCCTGGCTTCTTCATGACCGCAGTGAAATGTGCTAGTGAAGGGATCTGAGTCCTTCATCCAGAGGCTGCCTGACCTCGAGGGCTCCCCTTTCACCCTCCTGTGGGGCAGAGTCCTCGTAACCCCGACAAGGCTGGGCCCAGGATTCCTGGGGGGCTTGACCCCCAACCTTGTTGTGGTCACTTAGGGCAGGGGCTGGGGTGTCCCCACTCCGGGGGAGCTCTCTGCACTGGACATTTCCTGACCCACTGATCATCACACACAGTTCAAAGCAAATACAATTTATTAAACAGCAACCAATGAAAAAAGAACGAATAAGGAAACACGGGAAAGGTGAAAGGAAAACCCGTCACCCGCTCTGTGGCCCGGGGACGTCACAGGCAATGTCTCTGGGATGCCAGGGCAGTTCAGAGTCTGCTCCTCGCACGGCCCAGGCCCCTGCCCAGGCCCTGGCCCTGCTGCAGGGACGCTGCAGGTTGGACATGGGCGCTGGTGGTGGCCACCTGCCCTCAGGCTCTAGGTGGCAGGACCCTTCTTCCCAGTGTCAGGCCCCCCGTCAGGGTTACAATCCCCCTCCCAATCTGCCCAGCAGAGCCTCTTGGCTTGAGGCCTCTCCCTGCACTGGGCCCTCTGCCAGGGTCCCCCCCCCTCGCTCTTCCCAGCTGCTCCCCACACACAGCCCAGCCCCATTCTCTGCTGCTCTGCCTCCAGCTCCCTGGGCGGCTCCTCTGGCCCCTCTGGCTCTGTGGCTGCAGCTCTGCTCCCAGCACAGGATCTGCTCTCCCTGGGGCGTGTCTGGCTCTGTGGCTGCAGCTCTGGCCCCTCTGGATCTGTGGCTGCAGCCCTGCTCCCAGCACAGGTCTGCTCCCTGGGCTGCGTCTTTGGTTCTGGCTGGCCCGGCTCTGCGCCCAGCTCAGCTCACCCCCCTGCTCCCCCTTAGCTCAGCCCCCCTCTGCCCAGGCTATTCCAGCTCACACGGGACCCCCCGGCCTCCTGACTCCCTCATGAGCCCGCCCGCCCTGACCTGGAGCGTTGGCCTCTTCCCATTGCTCCTGGGGACTGTCAGTCTCAGGGTTCTGGTTTCCCATCGACCCTCCCACTTCCTTTTAGTGCTGGGAGCTGGCAACCAACCCCCCCCCCCCCGCCGAGTGTCAGTGAGGGGCCCTGGGACCGTGAGTGGCTGGGGGTGAGTCCTGCGTAAATGCTGCCTCCCCACCGGCTGTGGGAGGGTCTGCGCCCCATAGCAAGGGGGGGCGTGGAACTAGCCACTAGCTAGGGGAGTCAGGACCCCTCCCCATGTGCAGCACTTGGACCCTGTTGGTGGTCATAATAATAATAATAATAGGAGATATTCTCTCTCCTAGAACTGGAAGGGACCTTGAAAGGTCATTGAGTCCAGCCCTCTGTCTTCATTAGCAGGACCAAGTGCTGATTTTTACCCCACTTCCCTAAATGTCCCCCTCAAGGATTAAACTCACAACCCTGGGTTTAGCAAGCCCATGCGCAAACCACTGAGCTATCCCTCCCCCGCCCCCAGCACTTGGCATGTTGGGGGTGTCTGTGCAGCACCTGGTGGACAGGGCCCCAAACTTGGTCGGGGGTGGGGAGATGTGCAGCACTGAGCACGATGGGGCCCTGATCTCTTTTGAGCGGGGTCTGTGCAGGGCCTGGCGTGATGGGGGGACCCGATTTCAATCAGGGCCTCCGAGCACTAGTGTGATACCAGTAATAATCATCATCCTACCACTAGTTATATTGGCTTCCACCAGGCTCCATCATGGTCGGCTGTGGGCAGGTAGCTTTGGATGCCGCTGAGAAAGCTGCACGCGAGGCCCAGGAGGCCGTTAATCGACACAGGAACGAAGCGTCCAGGTACTCAGCAGAAATCTGCAGGTACGACAAGAAGGAGCGGCAGGTGGAGGCCGAGATCGCGGCCAATGAGCAGCGACTGGCTCAGATCAACGTGGAGCAACGGGCGTTGGCCGTGCTACAGGGGGAGATCGTCACCCTGCAGGACGGGCTGAGGAAATGTACCACCTTGGTGAACGGGCTAGCAGGGAAGGTCTGTGTGGCTAAGAGGCTCACCGAGGACCTGCTGATCTACAAGGAGCTAGCCAACATCCTCGGAGAGGTCGTCCAGCAGGTGCTGCCCCTAATGAGCCCGGGAGGTGAGGCTGGCACGAGATTCCTGGCCGCGGGGGAACTCCAGGGCCTCATTGAGAAGTTAGAGTCGGGCAGTGTCATAAACAGATAGTTAAGGGTTAAGGTCTCTTTTACCTGTAAAGGGTTAACATGCAGTACCTGATGACCACCTGACCAGAGGACCAATCAGAGATAAGATTTTTTCAAATCTCTGTGGAGGGAAGCTTCTGTCTGTGTTTTCTTTGTTTGTCTCAGGTTCTCTTTTTGGATCTAAAAGAGACCAGTCATGTCTCCAAGTTCTCCTGGAGTAGTTTCTACTATTTAATAGTGAGTATTAATTAGAAAGGCGGGTTAGTCTTTTGAGTTGATTTCTATATTTGCAATTGTGTGTTTGCTAAAGGAAATTCTTTATTCCTGTTTGCTGTTACTTTGCTTTCACTGAGAAAGAAAGGGGGAGGGGGGATTCTCTCCAGTTTGGGCTCATAGAGATTCTGTATTTTCTTCTTGTTCTCTTAATAAATTCTTTTCTTTTCTTTGGACTTGGTTAATTCCTTCTCTTGTGGAAATTCAGGGGAAGGGGAGGGGGGAAGAGACAGTTCCTCCTGGGTTTGATTCAAGCAGTTTGAATCAAGTATCTCTTTCCAGGACTAGGGAAGGGGAGGAGGGAAGTGAGTCCCTCTTTGTGTTGAGTCAAGGATTTGACTCGGTGTATATCTCTCCAAAGTGGCTAGGAGAGAGAGAGGGGGGAAGTGGGCTGCTTCCCTGTGTGTAGAGATTCAAGGGGTTTGAATCTGGGTTCCCCAGGGGAAGCTTGGGGGACAGGCAGTGTGTCAGACACTTTAACCTGACTGGTGGCAGCGAAGGAGACCTACCCTAGGATTTTAGGGTGGGGGAATACATGCTGGTCCTCACTTTGAAACCCCCCAGTTTCAAGTGAGGGTGTAGACCATGACATGGTGGCAGCGGTCTTCCGGACCCACAGAGACAGGCACGGCTTTTCTACCAAAGGCACTCTGAGGCAGTTTCAGGGTTAAAAGCATTTTCAGTTTCTTGCAGGGCTATTCTCTTCTCCTAAAGCAGGACTGCAGGTTAGGAGGCAGAGAGACCCCGAAGCCAAACACACACAGGTTTTCTAACTGGTATTGTTAGAAGGAATCTTCAGCCAGGTTGGCTGGAGGGAATTAAGTTTTCCAGCAGGCTTTGTTGGAAGCAGTTTTTCTTTCTTGTTGCTTGAACAGGCAGCTTGAGGAAAAGGCAGTTTTCAAGCAGTTTTCAGGGTTAGAAGCAGTTTCAGCAGTTTGGCTGGAGGGAATTAGTTTTTCTAACCAGGCTTTGTTATAGGAGACCCCATACTGAGAGGGTACTTAGCAATTTGCAAAAGACAGTGGCAAAACAGGTTTTTCCACCATCTTGAAAGCCAGGAGGGGGAGAATTTTTTTTTTTTTTTGGAAACAGATTTTCAGCTGGGTTTAGCTGAGGGAGATAAGGTTTTCTAACGGGCTGTGTTAGAAAGGAATTTTTTTTTCTTCTTTTCTTTTTTCTCCTTTTTCTTTCTGTCAGCTTAAAAACAGCTAGGGAAGAGGTGTAAGTTTTTCTAACAGGCTTTGTTAGAAGGACCCCTTCTGTGAGGTACTTAAAAATTGCTAAAGGCAAGTTACCAAACCAGATTTTCTAGTTTCTTGTAAGCCAGCAAACAAGCAAACACCATTTGCAAATCAAAAGCTTTTGTTTCTTTCTATTCAATCGCGAGTAGACAGGGTAGGAATTGGGAAGCAAGCAACCCAATTCCCTGACTGCAGAGGGGTGTGACCAGCACCAAAAAGCAACACCAGCAAGCCACACATAAAATTCACTGACTGCAGAGGGGTGTGGCCAACACCAGAAGGCACTGTTCCCCATCCCAAGAAATTTCCCACCTACATGGCAGGTGAGAACACTGAGGCCTTCTTGAAAAAATTTTAAAAGGACCTGCCATGGGTACAGCATCCCTGAAGACCAGTACAAGGACTGGTCAGGAAAGTGGACTTTTGCTGTCTATAACAATTATTCCATCCCCATGCTACTGGGGGAAGACTTGGCCAACCATGTGCAGCTGGCCAAGAGGGGGGGAGTGGTCACCCGCAGCCAGGCCGAACAAGCAGGCACTCCCATCCCTGTTCCTGAGCCATCCACCAGGACCCCGTCTGTGTTACCAGAGA
Source organism: Mauremys mutica (assembly GCF_020497125.1). Classification (NCBI taxonomy): domain Eukaryota; kingdom Metazoa; phylum Chordata; order Testudines; family Geoemydidae; genus Mauremys; species Mauremys mutica. The sequence goes on along the minus strand of NW_025423354.1, from coordinate 1,791,898 downwards.
CCCAGACCAAGGTGGTGGAACCGGATCCCATGCCAACAACTACAGCAGCCATAGTACATCCAGTTCCAGGACCGGAACTGGAAGAGCAACCAGCGGCAAAACCAGCGCCAGCACTGACACCAGCGCTTACAACTCCACCGCCAGGGGGCGCCAACGGGCCTGAACTGGCAGAAGCAGTAGACAACTCTACCCAAGAGGCTCAGCCAGAGCCTGAAATATCACCTTGTGCACCAGCGGAGAGCGGTTCACAGTCAACGGAAACAACATCATCACCTACATCGCTTCCAGAGGGACCAATTCCAAGTCCACAGTCTAAGGAGGAACTAGTGTCTCCAGCTTCAAGGAAACAGTTCCAGACTAAGCAGGAAGCCGATGACAGCCTTAAGAAAGCTTGGGTGGCGGCATGCAGCAACCCACCGCCTCTCAGCTCTTCTACCCAATTCCAGTTTGTGTAAAACAAGGACTTTTATATAAGGACATTTTTTCTGGTGGACACCAGAAAGGCCACAATCCTCAAAAACAGTTGGTAGTTCCAACTAAGTACCGGTACAAGCTCTTAAGCTTGGGCCATGACATCCCAGTGGTCATTCTGGGGTGAACACAACCAAAGACAGGTTGGGGAAGTCCTTCCACTGGGAGGATGGGCAAGGACGTTGCCAAGTATGTCCGGTCAAATGCATAAAAAGTGTTCTTCAATGTCATATCTTGTTGTTTACATACTTAGTAGTATATGTAATAGTGCATGTGTTTTGTAAATCTGTTTATTTTAAAGTTCTAGAAGGAAATCACCACCAATAGTTCCCACTGTTGGCGATTTGGGGGGCGTGTCATAAACAGATAGTTAAGGGTTAAAGTCTCTTTTACCTGTAAAGGGTTAACATGCAGTACCTGGTGACCACCTGACCAAAGGACCAATCAGAGACGAGATAATTTCAAATCTCTGTGGAGGGAAGCCTTTGTCTGTGTTCTTAGTTAGTTCTCTTTTTGGATCCAAAAGAGACAGTCATGTCTCCAAGTTCTCCTGGAGTAGTTTCTACTAATTAATAGTGAGTATTAATTAGAAAGGCGAATTAGTCTTATGATTTGATTTCTATATTTGCAATTGTGTGTTTGCTAAAGGAAATGCTTTATTCCTGTTTGCTGATATTGCTTTTTACTGAGAAAGGGGGGAGGGGGAATTCTCTCCAGAGATTGATAAGGTTATCCCCTATGAGTGTCCAGCTTGGGCTCATAGAGATTCTGTACTTTCTTTTTGTTCTCTTAATAAATTCTTTTCTTTTCTTTGGACTTGGTTAATTCCTTCTCTTGTGAAATTCAGGGGAAGGGGAGGGGGAAGGGAGAATTTCTCCTGGGTTTGATTCAAGCAGTTTGAATCAGGTATCTCTTTCCAGTGGCTAGGAGAGAGGGAGGGGGGGGAGGTTTCCCTCCTGTGAGTGGATCTGTATTTCCCCAGGGAACGTCTTTGAAGGGAGACAGGGGGAAAACAGGGTGTCCCGGCCCACATATTGACCGCGGTGGTGGCAGCAAAAGGGGACCTACCCTAGGATTTTGGGGTGGGGGAAGACATGCGGGTCCTCACTTTGAAACCGCCCAGTTTCAAGTGAGGGTAGACTCTGACACACAGTTTTCTGTGAAAAAACATGACGGAAACAGTAATTAACAGTAAAGTATTTTAATAATTAACTACACAGTTAGGGGATGAAACTGGGATTGGGACTTGTGTGAGTCCGGAAGGGAAGGACTTCTCTAAATTTAGGGTATGAGAGCTTTTGGGTACTTGAGCACTCTGCTGGGGTGCAGTGACAGTTTTCACGGCCCCTGGCGCCCCTCCTTCTGGTTATTTTGGGTGAGGGGGGTATGGGACTTTGTGGCGGGGGAGGGCGGTTGCAGATACACTGTAGGGGGGCTCTGTCCTCCTGCGGTCCTGCAGAACATCCACAAGGCACCTGAGCGTGTCCGTTTGCTCCCTCCTTAGTCCAAGCATTGTTTGAGTCGCCTGCTTGTCTTCCTCACGCCACCTCTCCTCCCGTTCGCTGTGTGAGCGCTGGTACAGAGAGAGGGTCTCCCTCCACTGGCTCTGCTGGTCCGCCTCGGCTCGGGAGCAGCCCATACATTCAGCGAACATCTTGTCCCTTGTCTTTTTCTTTCGCCGCCTAATCTTTGCCAGCCTCTGTGAGGGGGATGCTGTGGCAGGTCTGGAGACAGTCGAAGCTGTGAGATGGGAAACAGGGAGTAAATTCCTTGCAAAGATACATTTTTGCGAACAATGAACAGAGTCTAGTCTGTCTCTGTGAATTCTGGGTTGAGATCCCAGTGCCTGATGGGGCAAAAATCATTTTCGCGGGTGATTCTGGGTAAATGTCGTCAGTCATTCCTTCCTTCAGGAAAGCCACGGCAGACAATCATGTTGAGCCCATTTTCCCTGCATTGCCCTGGCAGACGCCATAGCATGGCAACCATGGAGCCTGTTTTGCCTTTTGTCATTGTCACCGTATCTGTACTAGATGCTGCGGACAGAGGCGGTTAAGCGGCGCTACACAGCAGCATTCATTTGCTTTTGCATGACAGCAGAGATGGTTATCAGCCATACTGCACCATCTACCATGCCATTGTAAATTGGCAAGATGAGGACGGTTAACAGTCCTACTGTACTATACCTTCTACTGCTGTCATAGGTGCCCCTGGTCGAGATCAGCCGGGGGCGCAAAAGACAAAACTGGGAATGACTCCCCGAGTCAATCCCTCCTTTATGGTATCTAAAAATAGAATCAGTCCTGCCTAGAATATGGGGCAACTGTACTAGGGTTGCAGTGTATCAGAGAACTAGAGAGCACAGCCGCTCAGTGTCAGATCCCGCAGGAATGACAAGCTGCATGCCATTCATAGGTGATGCCCCTGCAACAACCCCACATGTTGATTCCCTCCTCCCCCAGCCTTTCTTGGCTACCGTTTTAGTGCCCCCCCCCCCATTTGTATGCTGCAGTAATAAAAACTGCAGGAATAAGAAACAGTGACTTGTTACTGAAATGAAATGAGGGGAAGGCAGCATCCTGCTGCTATAATAGTCCAGGCAATACAGAAACTTTTCTTTACACACGAAGGGCGGGGGCTGATGGATCTCAGCCCCCTGTTGCTATGATGCAGACGGTTAGCAGGCCGTCTACTTATGGGCTGATGACGACGATGGATAGCAGTCCTACCGTACTACACCATCTACCGCAAGGCTGATGATGAGAACGGGTACCAGTCATTTTGCACCATCAACCACCCATGAGGCTGTGGGGGGGGGGAGGACAGGATGCTACAGTACAGGGCCGCAGCATCGCGTCTACCAGCATCATTCAGTACACATAGGGTGACATTTAAAAGAGTCGAGACGATTTTTTTTCCTTTTCCTTCTGGGGGTGGGGGAGGGGGGTACATTGACAAGCTATGCCCTGAACCGCCACGGACAATGTGTTTGACCGTACAGGTATTGGGAGCTCAGCCAAGAATGCAAATGCTTTTCGGAGACTGCAGGAACTGTGGGATATCTTGCGTCCTCAGTCCCCCCTCCCTCCCTCCATGAGCGTCCATTTGATTCTTTGGCTTTCCGTTACGCTTGTCATGCAGCAGTGTGCTGAATCTCTGCTACGCCGTCTGTCTGGAGATTTTTTAAAAATACTTTGGACCAGGCGTAACATTACAGTAATTCCCCTAATTAGATGCAGGAGTCTCCGAGCTACATCACCCTGAGGACGGTCACTGAAGGAGATAGAGAGCGCATGCTGCGTGAAAGCCAGCACAAACCAGGGGCCTATGCATCCATGCTCTGGGAGGCAATGCTCCCTGAGTACCTCATGAAAGCCTGGCGCGGAAAAGTGTGCTACCACGGAGCACCCAATAAGGAAGCTCTCCCCAGGAACCTCCTGCGGAGGCTTTTCGATTACCTCCAGGAGAGCTTCGTGGAGATCTCCCAGGAGGATTTCTGTTCTATCCCCATATATATAGACCGCCTTTTCACATAGTTCAGATTCCTGTTCCATTAATAATAAAAGTTTACATGTTTAAAGCACTTACCGACTGATCCTTCCCCAGATTCAGGGTCCGGGTTAACGGCCGGGGAGGGTTGGTAGGGGCTCTCCGTGAGGGTGATGAAGAGATCCTGGCTGTTGGGGAAACCAGCGTTGTAAGTGCTGTCACCTGCCTCGTCCTCCACAAACCCTTCCTCATCTTCCCTGTCCGCGAACATCGCCGAGGAACTGGCCGTCGACACTGTCCCATCATCAGAGTCCACGGTCACTGGTGGGGCAGTGGTGGCAGGCTCCGGCGCGTCCGTTTGCCGCTTTGGTCTTCTGATAGCCTTGTCTCAGGTCCTTGATTTTCATGCGGCACTGTGTTGTATCCTGGCTGTATCCTCTGTCAGTCATGGCTTTGGAGACCTTCCCATAGGTCTTTGCATTCCGTTTTTTGGAGTGCAGCTCCGAAAGCACAGACTCCTCGCCCCACACACCGATCAGATCCAAGACTTCCTGGTCAGTCTATGCTGGGTCCCTCTTTCTATTCAGAGATTACATGAACTCCTCTGCTGGAGAGCTCTGCATTGCTGCCGGTGTTGCTGAGCTCGCCCCGATGTCCAACCACGAAATGAGATTCAAACTGTCCAGACAGGAAAAGGAATTCAAATTTTCCCAGGGCTTTTCCTGTGTGGCTGGTCAGAACATCGAAGCTCGGACTGCTGTCCAGAGTGTCAACAGAGTGGTGCACTGTGGGATAGCTCCCGGAGCTACTAAGTTCGATTTGCATCCACACCTAGCCTAATTCGACATAGCCATGTCGAATTTAGCGCTACTCCCCTCGTCGGGGAGGAGTACCGAATTCGAACTAAAGAGCCCTCTATGTCGAATTAAATGGCTTCCTGGGGTGGACGGGTGCACGGTTAATTCGAATTAACGCTGCTAAATTCGAATTAAAGTCCTAGTGTAGACCAGGCCATAGTGATGATGAAATGCTAAGGGAAATTAGAGAGGGTATCAAAATTAAGAACCCAATAATAGTGGGGGATTTCAATTATCCCCATATTGACTGGGAACATTTCACTTCAGGACGAAATGCAGAGATAAAATTTCTCAATACTTTAAATGACTGCTTCATGGAGCAGCTGGTACGGGAACCCACAAAGGGAGAGGCAACTCTAGATTTAATCTTGAGTGGAGCGCAGGAGCTGGTCCAAGAGGTAACTATAGCAGGACCGCTTGGAAATAGTGACCATAATACAATAGCATTCAACATCCCTGTGGTGGGAAGAACACCTCAACAGCCCAACACTGTGGCCTTTAATTTCAAAAGGGGGAACTATACAAAAATGAGGGGGTTGGTTAGACAAAAGTTAAAAGGTACAGTGACTAAAGTGAAATCCCTGCAAGTTGCGTGGGCCCTTTTTAAAGACACCATAATAGAGGCCCAACTTCAATGTATACCCCAAATTAAGAAAAACAGTAAAAGAACTAAAAAAGAGCCATTGTGGCTTAACAACCATGTAAAAGAAGCAGTGAGAGATAAAAAGACTTCCTTTAAAAAGTGGAAGTCAAATCTTAGTGAGGCAAATAGAAAGGAGTACAAACACTGCCAACTTAAGTGCAAGATTGTAATAAGAAAAGCCAAAGAGGAGTTTGAAGAACGGCTAGCCGAAAACTCCAAAGGTGGTAATAAAATGTTTTTTCAGTACATCAGAAGCAGGAAGCCTGCTAAACAACCAGTGGGGCCCCTTGACGATCGAAATACAAAAGGAGCGCTTAAAGACGATAAAGTCTTTGGGGAGAAACTAAATGGATTCTTAGCTTCAGTCTTCACGGCTGAGGATGTTAGGGAGATTCCCAAACCTGAGCTGGCTTTTGTAGGTGACAAATCTGAGGAAGTGTCACTAGAGGAGGTTTTGGAATTAATTGATAAACTCAACATTAACAAGTGACCGGGACCAGATGGCATTCACCCAAGAGTTCTGAAAGAACTCAAATGTGAAGTTGCGGAACTATTAACTAAGGTTTGTAACCTGTCCTTTAAATCGGCATCGGTACCCAATGACTGGAAGTTAGCTAATGTAACGCCAATATTTAAAAAGGGCTCTAGAGGTGATCCCGGCAATTACAGACCGGTAAGTTTAACGTCGGTACCAGGCAAATTAGTCGAAACAATAGTTAAGAATAAAATTGTCAGACACATAGAAAAACATAAACTGTTGAGCAATAGTCAACATGGTTTCTGTAAAGGGAAATCGTGTCTTACTAATCTATTAGAGTTCTTTGAAGGGGTCAACAAACATGTGGACAAGGGGGATCTGGTGGACATAGTGTACTTAGATTTCCAGAAAGCCTTTGACAAGGTCCCTCACCAAAGGCTCTTACGTAAATTAAGCTGTCATGGGATAAAAGGGAAGGTCCTTTCATGGATTGAGAACTGGTTAAAGGACAGGGAACAAAGGGTAGGAATTAATGGTAAATTCTCAGAATGGAGAGGGGTAACTAGTGGTGTTCCCCAAGGGTCAGTCCTGGGACCAATCCTATTCAATTTATTCATAAATGATCTGGAGAGAGGGGTAAACAGTGAGGTGGCAAAGTTTGCAGATGATACTAAACTACTCAAGATAGTTAAGACCAAAACAGATTGTGAAGAACTTCAAAAAGATCTCACAAAACTAAGTGATTGGGCAACAAAATGGCAAATTAAATTTAATGTGGATAAATGTAAAGTAATACACATTGGAAAAAATAACCCCAACTATACATACAATATGATGGGGGCTAATTTAGCTACAACGAGACAGGAAAAAGATCTTGGAGTCATCATGCATAGTTCTCTGAAGATGTCCACGCAGCGTGCAGAGGCGGTCAAAAAAGCAAACAGGATGTTAGGAATCATTAAAAAGGGGATGGAGAATAAGACTGAGAATATATAAATCCATGGTACACCCACATCTCGAATACTGTGTACAGATGTGGTCTCCTCACCTCAAAAAAGATATTCTAGCACTAGAAAAGGTTCAGAAAAGGGCAACTAAAATGATTAGCAAAAAGAACAGGAGTACTTGTGGCACCTTAAAGACTAACAAATTTATTTTAGCATGAGCTTTCGTGAGCTGCAGCTGTTTGGAGAGGGTCCCATACGAGGAAAGATTAAAGAGGCTAGGACTCTTCAGCTTGGAAAAGAGGAGACTAAGGGGGGATATGATAGAGGTCTATAAAATAATGAGTGATGTGGAGAAAGTGGATAAGGGAAAGTTATTTACTTATTCCCATAATACAAGAACTAGGGGTCACCAAATGAAATTAATAGGCAGCAGGTCTAAAACAAATAAAAGGAAGTTCTTCTTCACGCAGCGCACAGTCAACTTGTGGAACTCCTTACCTGAGGAGGTTGTGAAGGCTAGGACTATAACAATGTTTAAAAGGGGACTGGATAAATTCATGGTGGCTAAGTCCATAAATGGCTATTAGCCAGGATGGGTAAGAATGGTGTCCCTAGCCTCTCATCGTCAGAGGATGGAGATGGATGGCAGGAGAGAGATCACTTGATCATTGCCTGTTAGGTTCACTCCCTCTGGGGCACCTGGCATTGGCCACTGTCGGTAGACAGATATTGGGCTAGATGGACCTTTAGTCTGACCCGGTACGACCGTTCTTATGTTCTTATAAGGCTCCCTGAGGGTTTAGTGTTTTTTGGGGGGCCTAGATACGTACGTCCATTCAATAGGGGTCCCGGGGGGGGCCTAGGGGGTTATGGGGGTGGGCCAGATACAGACTCTAGGGCTTCTGTGGGTGATTAGGAGTTTCAGGGGGGCACAGATACCTATCTCCAGCTGCAGAGGTCCCTGCGGGGCTTAGGGTAGGGTTCCTAAGGGTAGATCACTTGGAGCTAGGTTTAGGGCTCCTGTGGGTAGGGCTTCCTGTCCTAGGGTTAGGGTACTTAAGGGCAGGGCACTTGGAGCTAGGGTTAGGGTTCCTATCGGTAGGTTATAGGTTACCCTTACTGATGGTTGTCACCCTCTGGTAAGCTTTACTGGGCAGGAAACAGAAGTGGGTAGCTCCTCTGTTCCAGTGGTTGATGTAGATCCAGTTGTTTTTTATGGATGCTGTCTTCCAGGTAACCTACTGAACAGACAGTAACCAATTTATGAAATATTGCTGTGTCAGGATTTAATATTGGTATCCAGACACCGAACAAGCTTGTTTTGAATAACATGTGCCTCAGTTAGGATGCGGTGTCACTGACCCAAATTATATATAGTGCTAACAGGCAATTTGTTTACCCAATTTGTTTGTTTTCTTGCCTTCATGTTGTTTGCTGCCATTCGTTTGTTGATTTTTACCTGTGTGTTGGTTAAACAGTTTAGCAAGGTTATACACATTGTACATGTTGTACAGTGATAATACAGTTGTACAGCAATAATACAGCTGTTTTTACACAGTAACAAAGTTGGAATTAAATGACAGTTTTTCTGGTCCAGCTAGTGTTTTTTAGCTGATTGTTAACTTAATTGTCCATATATGGTAAGTAGAGGTGTATTTGACCAGTCTCTTATTTATAAAGCACTTCATTTTTCTTTTCTTGATGCTTGAGGGTTTCTTCACTGTATATTGAGTCTTCAGGGTGTGATATTTTCTGGTGTCTTTGGTCTGTGGGATGCAACTTAAAGAACTTTTGTTAGTTAACATAGTAAAGATTTTTGTTTGTTTGTTTGTTTTCAGTAACCCAAACTTAATACACAGTTTTAACTTTGTTTACAATGTAATAGGGACCAAGTCTTTTATAACACAAGCTATACTTTTGCAATTGTATAGACATTCATTTTCATTTGGGGTGCATTACTAATATTTCATACTAAAGGTAATGCTTAACGGCTAAAATAAATGTTCATAATCTTCCACGAGAAGGTGTATTGCTTTCCCTTGCTGAACACTTTTGTTTCAGCAAGAGTTAGCAACATAATTTTAACTAGCTTTTTAGAGTTAATTTGCTTGTGATACCAATTTCACTTTTGTTAACTGTTTAGAAGCACAAACTTTAACAACCGTTGCTCCCTATTAACATAACATAACATAACAAAAGAAAAGCATAGAAAATTCAACCAAAATAAATTTTAAATACAGATGCATGCAAATACTTTGAGGGTATTTGACGGTATACTTTCAAGATGCTTTGTTATGTTTGGGAGCCAAAGGTGGAAACTCGTTGAAATTGTTTGGTTAGCTTTATGCATAAATTGTTGTTTTAAAACATTTTGGTTATGACATTCTTATAACTATATTTAAAAGTGCAAGCAAGTTTATAAAAAGCCCAAACAAGAAATTGACATTTTGTTAATATTATCTTTACCTTAATGTTGAGGTTTCCCCTTACATTTTTTCTTTGAATAACAAATGTAAAAAAACCAAAAACTTAAAAAAAACAAAACTGATTGATAAAAGAGAATTATTTTTGTTTGCAATTGCATTATTTGTTGAGGCAGAAATATATGTACATATATTTGTAACTGAAACCTTTTTGAACTTTGCACAAAAAAATGGTGCTGCTAATGCTATGATTACACCCCAACCATGATTTTAAAATAGTTTTTACCTTGTTTTCTTTTTGTTTCTTGTTTTGTTCTGTTTTCAATTGCTTTATTTTTTGGAGGTTTCTGTAAAAACTATAACTTTTAACTTTTAAAACAAAGAGAGAGAGCCGAAGTGAGGAGAAGCAGGGAGGGGAAGGGGGCGGGGGTGAAGACCAACCTAGGAAGGTAGCGAGACCTGAGCCAAGAGAGGTTAACTCCATCAAGGTATTTGAAAGTACAGGCGGCAGCAGCAAGTTGAGCAAACTGAGAAAACATATAAAGGACAAAACTTAACCGGTATGTAAAAATATTTGAGAAAGAAGGTTCTATTTTCAGATATGAGCGCGGAGTGTGGTTCCGTGGGTCAAAGCAATTGGGAACCTGCACAGTTGGGAACTGCGCCCCTGGTTTTTATCCTGGCTCTGAGAGCAGAGTGGGGGTAGTTACCTGCTCTTGTAAAACCTGAATTTGTTCCCCCAGTGTCTGTTGCTTTTGTCTGCATGCCAAATGGATGGTGGGAGTGCCCTTTTTTTTGCTGCAGTTAACTGTTTTTGGGCAGCTCCATGTGTTAATGCATCAATTCTAGGTGTCAATTCACTTAATTTCAGTTTTTTTACTTTGAAATTCGTTTTTATTCACTCCCCTGCGCTCGAGTCGCAGCTCCTGTGTCCTAATGTGCTCTGTGAACTGTTCCATTTTTTACCAATTCAGTGAGAGTATTGTTTGCTACTCTTTCCTTCTGTGCACTTACTTGTCCCGTTCTGACAGGCACCAGTCTAGGTTCCGGTTTAAGTTTAACTGGAACCCGGCTTTTATCATAAGGTGGTGGTTGCAATGCAGTGGACCCAGTTTCATCTTTTAATTTTACTAGGGCCACCTTTTTCCACTTCTGTCCCCATTCTTCAGGCACAGGGTAGCTACCTGAAGCCTGCTGTTTACCACCAAGATTTATAACAGGGGACGGCACATGTTTGGTTGGGTTTTTTTGTAGGTTCCTTACAGCTGTTTCCAGTGTTTCACTCCGTTCCTGTACTGGTTGTCTCTGGGCTGCTTGCCACCCTGCAAGGGGGGTGGGAGCATTCCAGGGCTGTGTAGCTTCTTTTGATTCTTTTAACTCTTTCTTTGTTACTGTTACTTGCCCTGCCACATTTGTGGTGTGCTGTTTCAACCATCTCACTGCCATAGACATTAGTTGCAGAATTCTTGCTTTTTTACTTTTATTACTATTTTTCAGAGCCTCGGTTTCTACCATCGCTCTACATATGCCAGTCCATGTTTCCCCACTCTCTTTTTTAAAATTCATATGGACCCCCTTTACTGGCAATCCAGCGGGTCCAAGAGTTATCAAACTCCGTGGGGATCATAAGGGAGGGGATCAGGGGGTTCCCCAGCTCAAGGTTTTCTGCCATGTTAGATTGCGATTCTTACAGCGGAAGCTCGCTTACTCAGCAGATCAGAGGTCGGGGTCACCAGTGTTGTCAGAGTGCTACCGGTGTGGTGCTCTGCTCTGTTCAATGTTGCTATCACTCAGCTGCGTGCGTGTGTTCCCTCTGTGTGCTGTCCCAGCTCTTCAAAGATAGCTGACACAGCAGACCCGAAGAGAACCCCCAATGACCACAGAGTCTAGTAAGGTACGAAGGCACGTCGGCCAGGTTTATTGTCAAACGAAGCACGATGATAGTTCCCTCTAGATTGTTACTCTACAGGGCATACTACAAGAAAGTGCCCCCTGGCGGGACTTTCCACTGCCCCCTCGGCTGGACAAAGACACCGCCCCAGGGATGCATTCTTCTATACAGGTACAAACAAGTTACACGTCACTCCTGACGTATGAGGTGCAACCCCTCTACGTAGTAAGGTGCCGCCTCTCACCTTTTACATGTTAGTTCGAACAAAACAACTCTATCCATCATATTACCCTTTTGGCCCTGTCATTGGGATGGGTCGGCCTGTTCCTTGTTATCTATGGAATGTTCCACTATAGTGTGTTCTGGTACCGTGTTTATACTTTACTACACTAGGTGAATATATATGTTTATGCAGCATCAGCCCTTTCCTTGCCAGCGTCTGTGAGCAGGGCCTGCCTCTGGCTCACAGCTTAACTTTGCTTTGTGTTAGCAAAGTCTTGACCATTACTTTAGTTCAGGCCTCAGGCCTCATACCGGGCCTGTGATACCAAGGTTTACATCTTAGGGCCCCCTCTTACTACAGGGCTTAGGGGCTTCTTGGGGGCACAGATACCTACATCCAGATTGTAGTGGTCCTGGGGGGCTTAGGGGGTTCGTGGGGGGTACAGGTACCTACGTCCAAGGTGTGGTGGTCCCGGGGGGCTAAGGGGGTTTGGGGAGGGCACATATACATACATCCCGGAGTCACGGAGTGTGGGGGAGTCCGGCTCCTCACCCCTCCTCCTGGGACTCTCAGTGACTCTCAGCCAGCCAGTAAAAGAGAAGGTTTATTGGACAACAGGAACACAGGCTAGAGCAGAGCTTGTGGGCACAGCCAGGGCCCCTCAATCTGGTCCTTCTGGGGGTGCAGGGAGCTTAGTTCCCATCTTGGGATTCCCTGCACTGCACCCCCCAGCCCCAAAACAAAACTGACCCAACCCTCTCCACTCGGCCTTCTGCCTTTGTCTAGCTTCCCAGGCAAAGGTGTTGACCTCCCCTCCCCCCTGCCTAGCTCAGGTTACAGGCTCATTTATTGTCCCTCACCTAAAGTCCTCCCCGGCTCTCCCATCCCCCATGCAGACAGTCCCTACTCCATCACACCCGGCTGGATGGGTTCCGTGTGGACTTAGGGGGTTCATGGGGGGCACACAGTGGTGAGCTGCAGCCGGTTCGCGCTGGTTCGCAGGAACTGGTTGTTAAATTTAGAATCCTTTTTAGAACTGGTTGTTCCAGGACAACCGGTTCTAAAAAACCTTTTACATTTAACAAAGGCTTGGGCAGCTGTCCACCCGGCCCCTGGCCCCAGCTCACCTCCCCCTCTCCTCTGAATGCTCTGCCCTCCTTTTCCTCCCCCTCCCCTGCTTCCCACGAATCAAATGTTCACGGGAAACCTGAAACAAGGAGCAGGCAGGTAAGCCCGGGGGGGCGGAGGGCTCTAGGGAGGCACGGCGTGCGCGGCCCAGTCCGGCTCCCCCTGCCCCTGGCCGAGCGCTCCCGGCTCGGGCTGGTTCTGGCTGAGCGGATTCGGCCCGGCTCGAGGAGTTGGGCCCCGCGGTGCCGGTCGCAGTCCCGGCGTAGGGGCTGTCAAGGAACATGGGAGGGTTGGATGGGGCAGGAGTCCCCTGGGGGGATTACGGGGTTTGTGGAGGGCACAGATGTCGATTTTCATGCTGTAGGGGTCCCTGGTGTGCTTAGAGGGTTTGTGGGGGGCACAGATGGGTTCCTATGGGTAGGGCACTTGGAGCTAGGGTTAGGGTTCCTCTAGGTAGAGCGCCCCGCCCTAGGGTTAGGGTTACTCTGGGTAGGGCACTTGGAGCTAGGGTTAGGGTTCCTATGGGTAGGGCTTCCCACCCTAGGGTTAGGGTTTCTAAGGGTAGGGTACTTGGGGCTAGGGTTATGCTTCCCAAGGGGAGGTCTCTTGGTGCTAGGGTTAGGGTTCCTATGGCTGTAGGGGTCCAGGGGGGTTTGGGGGTTGTGGAGGGCTCAGGTACTTGCGTCCTGGCTGTAGGGATCCCCAGGGGCTTAGGGAGTCGTGGGAGGGACAGTTACTTTCATCCATGCTGTAGGTGTCCGGGGCGGGGCACATATACCTATCTCCAGGCTATAGGGGTTTCTGGGGTTTAAGGGGTTTCTGAGGGGCACAGATACCTATGTCCAGGCTGGGGGAGGGGTCTCGGGGGAGGGGCTTATGGGGTTTGTGGGGGGCAGAGATACCTACATCCAGGCTGGAGGCGTCCCGGGGCGCTTATGGGGCTCAGGGGGGCACAGATACCTAAATTCTGGCTGTAGTGGTCCCAGGGGGCCTTAGGGGGTTCATGGGGCACTCAGACACCTCCGTCCAGGCTGGAGGGGCTCAAGGGGGCTTCTGGGTTTCTGGGGGTGTCATATATTCCTATCTGCAGGCTGTAGGTGTCCCTGGGGGGCTTAGGGCGTTTGTGTGGGGCATAACTTCCTAGGTCCAGGCCGTAGGGGTCCCAGGGTGAATAGGGGGTTCGTGGGGATCGCAGATATCTGCGTCCAGGCTGTAAGGGTCCCTGAGGGGCTTAGGCGGTCGTGGGGGGAAAAGGTACCTACGTCCAGGCTGTAGAGGTCCCTAGTGGGCTTACGCTGTTTGTGGGGGGCTATCCAGTTTATTGCACTGAGTGTTGCATGTACAATTACCTGCCCTGTGGGCGGGTGGGGTATGTGTGCATTCGGTGCAAGGAGCTCCTGGCCCTCAGAGACCATGTACAGACTTTGGAGGCCAGGGTGGCGGAACTGGAGGAGCTAAGAGAGGCAGAGAGGTATGTTGATGAGGCTTTCCAGGACACTGTAGAATTGTCCCACCTCCGCTCAGACAGCCCCTGTGCTGTTGAGGAGGAAGAACGGCCCAGGGAAGCAGAGCAGTCAATGGGAGCAGAGGGAAACCTTCCCATAGTTGGGACCCTCCTTCCAGATGGTGCTGGGGTTGCCTCTCGCACTGTGGTTGCCTCTCCGGGGGAAGGAACTCCAGTTTCTAGGAAAAGGCAGGTGTTAGTAATGGGAGATTGGATTATTAGAAATGTCGATAGCTGGGTTTGTGATGACCGGGAGAACCGTATGGTGACTTGCCTGCCTGGTGCGAAGGTTGCGGCTCTCTCGAGGCATCTACACAGACTTATGTGTAGTGCTGGGGAGGAGCTGGTGGTCGTGGTACATGGAGGTACCCATGACATAGGGAAGGGTAGGAGAGATGTCCTGGAAGCCAAATTTAGGCTGCTAGGGAAGAGACTGAAATCCAGGACCTCTATCGTGGCATTCTCGGAAATGCTCCCAGTTCCACGCGCAGGGCCAGGTAGGCAGGCAGAGCTTGAGAGTCTCAACGCGTGGATGAGACAATGGTGTAGAGAGGAGGGGTTCACGTTCATTAGGAACTGGGGAAACTTAGGACTGAAGAGTATAATGTAAGGGCCGGATCAGATGATAAACAGTCACAAAAAAAAGAATCTGCCACATCAGAAAAAGGCAGGCTAATAAACAGGGACAAGTTTTTAAAGTGCTTGTACACAAATGCCGGAAGTCTAAATAATAAGATGGGTGAACTAGAGTGCCTGGTGATAAAGGAGGATATTGATATAATAGGCATCACAGAAACCTGGTGGACTGAGAGCAATCAATGGGACACAATCATTCCGGGGTACAAAATATATCGGAAGGACAGAACAGGTCGTGCAGGGGGAGGAGTGGCACTATATGTGAAAGCAAGTGTAGATTCAAATGAAGTAAAAATCTTAAGCAAATCCACATGTTCCGTAGAATCTCTATGGATAGAAATTTCATGCTCTAGTAAAAATATAACATTAGGGCTCTATCGACCACCTGACCAGGACCGTAATAGTGATGATGAAATGCTAAGGGAAATTAGAGGCTATCAAAATTAAGAACCCAATAATAGTGGGGGATTTCAATTATCCCCATATTGATTGGGAACATTTCACTTCAGGACGAAATGCAGAGATAAAATTTCTCGATACTTTAAATGACTGCTTCATGGAGCAGCTGGTACGGGAACCCACAAGGGGAGAGGCAACTCTAGATTTAATCTTGAGTGGAGCGCAGGAGCTGGTCCAAGAGGTAACTATAGCAGGACCGCTTGGAAATAGTGACCATAACACAATAGCATTCAACATCCCTGTGGTGGGAAGAACACCTCAACAGACCAACACTGTGGCCTTTAATTTCAAAAGGGGGAACTATACAAAAATGAGGGGGTTGGTTAGACAAAAGTTAAAAGGTACAGTGACTAAAGTGAAATCCCTGCAAGTTGCGTGGGCCCCTTTAAAGACACCATAATAGAGGCCCAACTTCAATGTATACCCCAAATTAAGAAAAACAGTAAAAGAACTAAAGAGCCATCGTGGGCAAATAGAAAGGAGCACAAACACTGCCAACTTAAGTGCAAGAGTGTAATAAGAAAAGCCAAAGAGGCGCCCTCCAGCACCTCCGGCCGTAGGTCGGGGGAGAACAGGGTAGCCAGCCATCTCACCACCCGTAGGGCTGGAGTGAAGTAGACCCCGTCCCCCCACTCCAGCCACCAGCTAGCTTCGGCAGCCAGATCCGTGTGGGTCTCCTGCAGGAAAACCACAGAGTACCACCCCCCCCCGAAGGAAGGAGAGCACCTGGCTCCTGCGGAAACTCACCCTACAGCTCCTGGTGTTCGGTGTGGCAAAGGTGAGGAGTGCCATGAGGAGGGCTGGGGGGGATCCTTGCCGGCAGGAGCGCTCACGGCCCCCGTTGGGCCATGCAGCAAACCGTGACCCACCCCGAAGGCGAGCAGGGAGTCACGGAAGCCACACACCCCATTGTAAGCCGCGGCACCCTGCTTCCTGGTCCTCTTTCCCTCCCCCATGAGGGCCCTCGTGGCCAGGAGGATCTGGTGGAAGTCCCCCCCCACCGCTGGAGCGCAAGTGCGACCTTGTTGCAGGAGCCCCAAACATCCTCCAGGAACTCCCACAACTCCTCTCTGTGTATGGGGGGTTGGGGTCACTGGCCTCCGGGGGTCCACTGGTGGGGCCTCTGGCGCAGACCCGTGGCCCACCCCTGTGGCCCACTGGGACGGGTAAACAGGCTGCGGATCCGCGACGTGGCCCCCGATGGACGGGTGCCACCTCGTCCAGCCCGGACCCTGGCTCAGTGGGGGGTGGAGGGAAGAGCGCAGCCCCTAGTGGGTCGGGAGTGTGAAACTCAAAGGCCGCTCCCCGGGAGTCATCCTCCGGGAAAGGGAAGGAGACAGCCCCAGGGGTGGCAAGAACATCATGGGAGATGGAGGGGGCAGGGCTGGGGTCAGGAGCAGGGTTGGGGGAGGGACAGAGATGGGACCCTGGGCTGCAGGAGCAGGACTGTCAGTAAGCGGTTTGAGGGGTAGGGAGGGGGTCCCCAGTGACACCGGGCTCGGGCTCAATGGCAGGTAGAGCAGCCTCGACACGGAGAGATGTGGAACCCTCAGGGGGGCCCCCACCCGGGAAGGAACTCAGTTGCCCCTCACCACCGAGGGACACCCCCAGTAGCTCGTCTCCCGGCTCCGAGGCACCGGCTGTCGCCTCAACAGGCTCGGCGGGCAGCAGCAGGGTGCCATCTGCAGCCGGGCAGGTCGAGGAGCCCAGGGGACCCTCGGAGGCGGGAGCGGACGCAGCAGGAGGGACAATGAAGCATGGGGAAGGGGGAGCTGGGGTGAGGTTAGCGAGGTGGAGGCCCACTGGCAGAGGGTCGTTCTCCCCCGGGGTGACCGGGGTCAGACCCAGGGCCTCGCTCTCCTCAAAGATAGAAGGGAGCTCACCTCCCACCACCCCAGGTTCCTCCCCACTCGCACCCGAGGCGCCACTCACCGCGGGTGTTGCAGGGGGCACAGGCAGCAGGGGAACAGGAGGGGCCTCAGCGGAGGCCTCCGCAGGGAGGGACTGCAGAGGAGGGATGGTGGTACCCTCTGGTGCTGCCACGTCTTCCCTAGCCAGCACTGGCAGATGGGGTAACCCCTGGGGCACAGCGGAAGGCTCGGCACAAGTGGAGCCCGAGCCTTCCGCTTGCCCCGCTTACCCTGTACCCGGGTCCAGCCCTCCATGGCATCGCCTGCGGGCTGGTCGGCAGGGGTAGGGTCGGGGGGCAGGGAAGACAGTTTAGGGGCTTTGGGAGGCACTGTTGGGACAGCAGGAGGGAGGGAAGAGTTCCCCTGGGGAGAGCCCCCTCCCACGCCCGGCAGTACCCCTGCCGCACCGTCCTTCACAGGCCCGGCCGGAGTGCAGGCAGCAGAGGCAGGGCGCCCCCGCTCGTCTGGGCACCCTGGAGGACGTACCCCTGAGGCCTGAGCGGGAGCAGTGGTGGGCTGAGGAGGAGGAGGGGCGGCTCTGGGTACTGGGCGGCCGGGGGCACCAGCGATGATGGGGCCGGCACCCTGCTGGGTCTCAGGGGTCCCGGGCACTCCTCCGGGCCAAGGGGCAGTCCCTCTGAACGTGCCCCATTGCCTGGCAGAGGTAGCACCGGGACTCCCCCATGGAGTAATGCACCTGGTAATGGGCCCCCTGATAGGGGACCAGGAAAGAGCCCTCGAGCGCTTCTCCGCCACGTGCCGCTGGCGGCAGTTGAAATTACACCTGCCGGCGGAATGAGAGAATGTGACGGAGGGCGGGGTCCTTGCAGCCCAAGGGGAGAGGGCTCACCACGGAAATGGGCTTCCCCAGGGCAGAGACGGTGGGCAACAGGGCAG
Source organism: Mauremys mutica (assembly GCF_020497125.1). Lineage (NCBI taxonomy): Eukaryota > Metazoa > Chordata > Testudines > Geoemydidae > Mauremys > Mauremys mutica. The sequence goes on along the minus strand of NW_025423354.1, from coordinate 1,773,942 downwards.
CATTGTGCAGGAAGGGAGGGACGGAGGTCAGGACCACTCGGACACCCAGGTCCTCCAGCGGCTCCAGGGGGATGAACACGCCCTCCACTGCATCCTGGGCGGCGGCCTCTGAGGCAAGGAAGAAGACCACCTTGCTGTACATTTTGGAGGCCACCACGATGGCCGTGGGCCCCACCACCCTTGCCAATGGCTGCACGTAGGTCTCCACGTGGGGCGAGGCGGGCACCAGGAGGCAGCGGACGCCGTGCTTCCTGGTCAGGGTGGGGACGGGGCCCTGGCAGCTGTAGGTGGTAGCCGAGGCGGCGGTCGGGGGAGATGACGTAGCGGCAGGCAGGGGGGCTGCCGCCACCTGGGCATACGCTCTGGGGGCCGAGGGAGGGGCACCAGCAGAGCTGGTGGAGGGGACTGCAGGGAGGGATGCCGCAGCCAGTGGCGGGGCCGTGGCAGCGGCGGCAGGCAGGCTCCGCCATGGAGGGCTTAGGCTTCCTAGCGGGGCCCTTTCCCTTCTTTTTGCCCTGGCCCTTCTGCCGGCTGGGGGGCCTCCCCCAGAGGCGGAGGGGGCGAGGGACGTGGCAGCAGCAGAGGGCACCTCAGCGGGAGCGGTGGCAGGTGGTCAGGCAGCGGCCGTCGAGGTCGAGACTGGGGGATTTTGGGGGGGAGCAGGCGGGGGAGGGGGGACAGGCGCTGTCCCAGGGGTCCCACCCGCCGCGTCTCCCGCCATGATGAGCGGTGGGGAGGGAAAACTCCAGAGGAAGGGGACGGGAGGGAAAGAACAGGTCACCGCTCCTCCCTGCTAGGCTGTGGGCAGGGAGGAGGGTGCCAAACTGGGGGAAAGGGGGGCAGATACGGGGACTATCAAGGACTTGGGGGGGGGGTCAGTCACCGACACGAGATCGAAATCCGGCTCCTCTAGCTGCGCTAGGGGAGGGGAGGGGAAACGAGCAGTGGGGGGTGCAGTGCAAAAGGGGCAAACTTAAACGGGGGAGAAGCACAAGCGCCCTGATGGGGCTATGGGCGCACGCAGGGAGGGGAGCAGCCAGGCTGGGAGCGGGGCAGAGTGACCAAGGGGCTGGCTTCAGGGCTGGGGCGGGACAAACAAAGCTGCAAAGGGGGATGGGTGGGGCAGGCAAGCAAACTTAAGCTGGGCGGGGGGGCCACGAGGGGCGGACGGGGCAGGGGACAAGGGGCAAGGCTAGGGGGCCTGTTGCAGAGGGGAAGGGGTCAGTCCAGGGAAGGGGGGTGCGTGCACCCACAAGCACTTGTGCAAAGTCAATGACCGGCTGCTGCTGGAGGCCCAAACAGTGGCAATAGGGCGTGGCAGGCCAGGCGAGCAGCAGAGTCCCAGAGGCAGGAACCGAGGCAGATGGTAAGTGGCCCACGGGGGTGGTGGAGGGGGCGGCGGGGGTTGGGGGGGACACAGATGGACCAGGGGGCAGGCTCCACACCACACCCCCCGTGTCCCCACAAACACAGTCTAAGCCCCCACCACTAGAGCACAGTTAGAAAGTTACTAAGTCTTAATGGCCCCCTCCACAGTGGTTGTCAGAGTCCTGTGTGCTCCCCAGCAGCCGGTGGTCTTCTCAGTCCTCTTCTTCCTCCTCCAGGCTCCAGCAGCTCCCCAGGACAAACACAGCTCCAGCAGCAGCAGCAGCAGCTCCTCCTTCTCCAGCAGCCCCGGTGGCTGGCCAGGAAGGACCCTCCACAGGTGGTAGCAGCTATAGGGGGGGTGGTGGTGGTGGGGTCCTGGTTTCTCCCTCCAGAGGTGGAGGAGTGGGGGCTGGCCAGCGAGACCCCCTCCCCACTCACTCACTCACTCAGCAGCAGCAGCAGTAGTAGTCCCGGGAAGGAGTACTCCAGCCAGCAGCAGCCCAGGAAGGGAGAAGGGGCTCCAGCCCGCAAGGCAGCCAGGGAAGGGGGAGCGCTCTAGCCAGCAGGGCAGCCCCAGCAGACAGAGCGCTCCCGGTAGCAGGGGGGGGAACCCCTGCTCCTGGTGTGAAGGGGTTTAAAAGTGGCCTGGCAGGGCTTGAGAGCTGCTGCTCTAAAGGCTGGGCTGATTGGAGAAGTGGCTGCAGCTGGGGGCCACGCCCCAAACAGAGCTGCAGAGCCTTATAAGAAGGCCAGGGAAGCCAGAAGAGGCAGTCTCTCTCTGCCTTCAGAGAGAGAAGGGCCTGGCTGCTTAGGAGCAAAACAAGGTACCTAGGGTGAAGCAGGGCTGGGGAAAGGCTGAGGAACTGGGGAAGCTCCAGCCTAGAAAACCCCAGGCTGTGGCCTAGCACAGAGGAAAAGGTACTGGGGGTTGCAGGGGGCAACCTAGGGGTAGGGCAAGGCAGCAGGTCCAAATCCTCTTTGCCGATGATGAGTACTGGATACTGCAGTCTGCCCCAGTGAACGGGGGCTAGATAGAGACTGGGCAGTAGCCACTACTGAGGTGAAGGGGGGATAAAAGGTGGGGGTTCCCTGGGCAGGGGAAACCCAGAGAGAATGGGGTTACTGCTAGGGGGTAGCACCCCATGCAAGAGGGCACCGGGTCCAGGGGGGGACACAGAGGCCAGTAGAAGACAGGCGGATCACCAGCCTGCAGAGGGCGCTCCAGCGCTGGAACAGAGCTAATTCCCAGAGTCACCAGCAGGAGGCGCCGCAGGGGTTAGTCTGACCCGTTTACACCCCCAGCCCTCTGCGCTGACGCCCCCCCCCCCACACACACACCCAGGCTTCTGCCCTGACACCCCCCCACACACACACACTCTGCATTCTGCCATGCAACCCTCCAGCTTCCATTCCGGGCACACCACAAGATCCATTGTCTACAGCCAAGCAGTGAGGTACAACCCAGGGCCGGCTCCAGGCACCAGCATTCCAAGCTGGTGCTTGGGGCGGCATTCTGCAAGGGGCGGCAGCCCCCCTTGTTTTGCCCCCAAGCAGCGTGCCGAATTGCTGCCGCGGGCGGGGGCGGGGCAATCCGTGTGCCCTTAGGGTGGCAGTCACATTTCAGCGCGGCGGCAATTCGGCGGCAGCTTCTATGTTTAGCTGTCCGGGGCGGCTTCAGGTGGCTTTGGAAAAAGATCTTGGAGTCATCGTGGACAGTTCTCTGAAGATGTCCACGCAGTGTGCAGAGGCGGTCAAAAAAGCAAACAGGATGTTAGGAATCATTAAAAAGGGGATAGAGAATAAGACTGAGAATATATAAATCCATGGTACGCCCACATCTCGAATACTGTGTACAGATGCGGTCTCCTCACCTCAAAAAAGATATTCTAGCACTAGAAAAGGTTCAGAAAAGGGCAACTAAAATGATTAGGGGTTTGGAGAGGGTCCCATACAAGGAAAGATTAAAGAGGCAGGTGTGAAATCAGGAATGCAGGTGTGAAATCAGGAAGGCCAAATCACACTTGGAGTTGCAGCTAGCCGGAGATGTTAGGAGTAACAAGAAGGGTTTCTTTAGGTATGTTAGCAACAGGAAGAAAGTCAAGGAAAGTGTGGGCCCCTTGCTGAATGAGGGAGGGAACCTAGTGTGAAAGTAGAATGAATTATATTGTAAAAATAAGAATGGATTAAAGAAATGTTGTATGTACCTTTAAGCAGAAATAAGAAATGTTGAAATACAGGTGCCAGGAAAAGAAAAATTAGGCATAAACAATGGTGCTAATGGCGAAACATTAACAGAAGATGGGTAATAGTAAGGAAATAAGATATGCATGCCTAGCCCAGGTAAACTTATCTGATTCTGCTTCCTTTGTTATCTTGTTAAGTTCTCACCCTTTATCTGTATAAATAAGATAGTTTGTGTCTTGCATGGGCTCACATTATCTAGGTGGTGTTAGCAGAGCGCTGTGCTAATAAAACAGAGTGGTCTGACAGGGGATCGGCCGACCAAGGGGTTCCTGTCCCTGCGGTCTGAGTGAGTGGAATCTGGACAATTGCAGCCACACCGCACTTTGGGTAAATCCCTGGGTGTGAAAGCAAGGGCAATTGAGGCAGTAGCCTGTGGGGTCCTGTTATTGCCCCAAAGGGTCCGAGGTACTCTGCAAGAACAAGACCGACTCCACACTGAGAGTAATTGGCTTTAATGAAGGTAAAGTGACACATCTGCAACGGGGACCCCAAGCGTTGCTGTCACTGAGACGGGGACCCAGCGCCCTGTAGCTCGGCCTGGGGTGAAGTCCGAAAACAAACACAAAGCATGCTCATTTTATACAAAACAGCAGCATATCAGCTCATACATAATCCAATAGAAACTCTCCACCCTCCGGGGCTGCCCCCCTGTCCAACAGCCAGGGGCTAGCCACGCAGCAGTCCCAGCCGGTTGCGGCAGGTCAAAGCTAGCATGCTGTGTCCTACAATAACCGGAGGCTGAGAAAGCGGAACTGCCTAAGCTAAGCCGTAACAGAATCTTCCATGGTTCCCTAGCCTCCTACAGCTCCTTTTGTGTGTTGCACCGGGCGAACCCAAATTTCCTTCTTGTGCGATTGGTGTGTGAAGTCCTCCTGTATGGGTAACCAGATGTCTAAGTAGGGACAGTTCCCTAAACGAACGCCGGCTCATGTATGTATTTAGGATGGGTCCAGACTCCTGTAAGAAGGGTCTGGACTCCTGTAAATTTCTGGAAAAATGGTCTAAGCTAACTCAGGGGGATCCCAAAACTCAGTGGCCACTGTTAAAATCTTGAAACAAGACCGAGTGGACGTCTTAAAGGACAAACTCGGCCAACCTAAAACTAAATTGGCTAAAGAAGAGGTTAATTGTTTCATTCAGTGGTGGGAAGAGGCAAATCGTAGCTGGACAAAATAAAAAACTTGCCTCTCTCAAATATTCAAATAATAAGTTGAAAGCTTTATTAAAAGCCTCCTCTCCCACCACCAGACCGAGCGCTCCCCTTTACCCCGTTCTCAAAAACCCACCCCGGATCGATCCAACCCCCTTAATACTCCCATCTCATTGTAAAAAGGACAAAAAGCCCCTTGTTCTGTTCCCCTTTGTTGTCTGCCTCAAAAACTGATTCTTTAGTGTTCCACTACCAATTCAGCAAAGAAGGTGGGCTCCTCAACTAGCCCCCCACCCTTCCTGGTCCCTTTCCTTGAACATTTATTTCAAAATTGTGAAGTGACCACAATATCACTCACAAACGGTTCATTGGGGGGAGGGGGTGGGGGAACCAGGATCAGGCCCAGAAAAGCAGGCAAGCAACAGATAAAGAAACTGAAAAACAGGTTGGAAGCCCTAAGGGCATAGTGTAAGGAGTAAGAAAAGCAGTAAGTGCAGGCATGAACCCCTGGAACAATACCTAAAATGGTGAAATCTGAGGTGATAAAGGTGTTATTTTGGGAGATAAACGAGTGATTTAAGGAAAGAGAGTGAAAAGTTAACTCTACAAAGGCTGGAGAGAATTAAGCAGTTAAACTGAAAATGTTAAAAAGGACCATGTTAAAGAGAGAGAATTCTTGGTTTCTTTGCAGCCATTCTGAAGGGAAAATGGGCCCTTTTCCAAAAGAATGCCTGTGAAAATATGTAAAGTTCTAAGAAGCTAAACCAGCACATCTGGTTTGTAAAACTCCTGTTTTGTAGGTGTAAGATAAATTGGTTTTGTTTTTGTTTTTAATGCCACTAAAAATGCATTTGACTCTTAATTCAAAGATGCAAAACTGACAGACCTTTTTGCAAGACACAGGTAATTAGTGTTGTTTGGCTTTGGGATTTAGCATTTAACCCTTAAGGGGTAACTTGATTCTTTATAAAATTTAAAATGTTTTTTAAATAAAAACCAAGTCATGGCTGCAATAGGGCAGTCAAAATCAGGAGAATAGGGAGAGATTCTGGAGTCTTTTTGTTTGGTTGGTGGTTGTTGGTTTTTTTGTTGTTGTAACAATAGCAGATAAGAGCTGTAGTGAAAGAATAAAAAATAAAAATTAACAGTGCCCCTCTGAAGCAACAGCAGAGGTGAGGTGCATAAAACAAAAAGAAGCAATGTTAAAAATACCGAGCCTTAAAATGGCTCTGTGTAATCAGACTGTCACTTTTGATAAGGGTACATGAAAACTCTGTAAGAAAAAAGAAACAGTTACATTGTATGTAAAAATTGATATGGCTAATGTTTAAAAAAAAAAAAAGTTGTAGTATAGAAGGAATGTGCTTTTTCCCTAGGACATGTGCAGTGTATATTGTAAAAAGGAGTAAAAGAAATACAAATGAAATATGCTACTGAATTAAAATCCTATTAGGGCTCCAAAAAGAGCCGCAATAGACTGTTTTCTTTTTCAGATCTGTGTGTGTTTTGTAAGCAGGAGTTGAAAGTGGAAAGAAATCAAAACTCTGGTGGAAGTTGATTGTGTCCCTTTTAAGACAGAGTCTCTGAGCTCTGCTGATGGCTTTGAATCCAAAAGCCAAGCCTGTGTTGATGCAAATTACCTAACTGATAAAGGAAGGTGAAAACTGCCAGCACAAAAGAAATTGCTTAAATAAAAGACATGGTATAACAAGATCCCTTTAAGAGATTTGATGCTAAATGTTATTGTTAATATTAAACATTGAAATAAATTTAATGTTAGTAAGTACCCCTGTAACAATGTATAGTGTGTATGATTTTTGGAAAAATCCTTGAAGGTAATATGGTAATTATGCTTCTCAGCTATTACCTGTGAATAAACTTAAAGCTTAAAACAGCAGGAAAAACATTACAAACTTGGTCTGCTATATAAGAAGAAAAACTTGAGGTACACCATCTCATGAATTTAATAACTAAACAGTGGAATAATTTCCCCATAACCCTTAAAAAGTAGAAGCCATTAAAACCTAGCCTGCCTATATAAAAAAAAAAAAAAACAAAAAAAAAACCCACCACACACACAGGAAAATATGGGGGTAATTCCTCTGTTTTGCCTGCAATCAGCAAGGGTATTTGTAAAAGAAAGGAATCTTTTAAGCAACAATCAATGCCACCCTGAAAGGGGTAGAAAAATGTTATTTTTGTCTTTCAGAAAATCAGAAAAAGCTAATACCAGCTACAGAACAGCCTATTACAAAAACAAATAAGTTTAAAAAAAAAAACAAAAAACATACTGCAATAGCTATGGAATGTACTAAAATGCAGATATTTAGAACATAAGATGTTTTAGGTAATATCAGAGAATATTAAGGTTTTAATACATATGTTAAAGCAAAGAAAAAGATAATTGTTTAATACCTATCAATATAACTGGATGCAGTATGTCTCCAGTACGGTAACACAAAATTTGTTAAGTGAAGAAATTGTTGTTAAAATTGCACACCAACAGGCTCTGGAAGCAAAGATATGGAAAGTTAGCCCACTCCACAGATTGCACCTGGGCTGGGGAGGAAGGGAAACTATTGGACACTAGAGGTTGTACCAAGTGGACTCCTCAAAAGTGGGTATGCTTATCCATGCCTGTTGCTCCAAAGCCCTGTAGTAAAGACATGTCACTAGGATCCTATATGTGGGATAAAATTAATAATTAGACCAAAGTATTGTATAACGGGCAATGTGTGTGTTAATTCTTGGAAAGAAGTGTTTTAAAAGGATAAAAGTGTTAGCAACCCACCAGTAGACAAATGTACATGTAATGTAAGTACTGTGTTTACCAATAATCACATTTACTATTTGCCACAACCAAAAAGTCTCAGCTTACTGTAAGCATTGATTTAGCTGAGTTCTCTATCAGTCTTAGCATTGAATGGCAAACAGTTACCAATTATCTGTTTAAAAAGGTAACATAGTTCCTAAAAACAAACAAAACAATGTGGGAAACAGAACCATTCATATTATCTGGATGGTCCTCCCACAACTACTGGCATACTAATGTTACTACCCCTAATTGTTTTTGGTTTTAAATTGTATGTGTTTAATTGAAATGTTTAAAATATGCTGGTGGATAAAACAAATGTATGCAAAGCTAGAGCCACAGGCCCAAATCACCTCCCAGTATTTTACTACATAAGAAGTGACACTGGCGATTGATAATCTTAGTGTCAAAAGGGGGATATGTAGGAGCTGGACTTTATAATGTATAATTTGATTTCATCCTGCCAGCCACCCTTTTTGAATAGCAGAAATAAATGACCCTCTGGGACTATAAGATTCTGTTTTCCCATATGCATTACAAATTGGGCCCTCTCTAACTCTTTGTTTTAAGATTTAGGTAGTAAGAGACAGGATTCTCTATTGTGTCTATGTTAAGTAAATTAGAGAAACATTGAAGGTCTGAGTCTCAATGTAAATTGTCTTGGTTATTAATTGTAAAACTTAGCAAGGTTTAATTTGCAATGCCTTTTTGCTCGATATAAAATACTACTGTTTGTATTCTCAATCTGTTTGTGTGAATGAGGAATGAATGCATCAGGAAAAGATAAGGTGTGAAGGCCATTGTTATAGCCAGAGTCAAGGAAAGAAGCAAAAAGACTTAAAGATTATCAAAGAATCATCAGGCACTGCTTACTGCCCAGACGGCTGTTAAACTGTCTGGCATCCGCAGCATGAATACATGCTTTGCCGTGTAAGAATGCACCACCCCCAGCGAACCAATCATCACCTCAGGACCACGCAGAGTCAATTTTGACTCCAGAAGATGACGTAGAGGAACAGCCTGCAATACCTTACAATCTACGTTCTCGTAAGGGTTGCCAGAAGCAGACGACTACCTAAAGCAAGGCCCAAGAAAAAGCAGTAGTGAGCCTAGCGCCTGCTGCCTGGTGGACATAAAACTGTGACTACAGTTCCCTCAGTTGAGGTTGTCAGAACCAGAAGGGCCCTGCCTCCAACATGCGCCTCTGGTGGTGCCTGTTCCTTGGCTGTTGGTGTCTGTAGGTCTGGGGAGCCCACAATGACAATTCTTCTATCCAGCAGCAAGTGTGGATAGCTCAGACCCTTAATATTTCTAAATGCTGGGTCTGCAGCCACATCCCAGCCCACTCTCAAACTGATGTTCCTGTCCTGGCTCAATTCCCCAGACCTCACTGGAGGACCTTGTCCGTTTAAAACAATATGGAACAGTAATGACACCTGGGAAGAGACTATTGGCAGTTCCTTTAACTCACTTGGGGGAGTAATACACCAGGCAAAAAGGCTCCTGAGGTTAAAAGAAGTAGTTAAAATAATGGCAAATAAAACTGAAGAAAGTTTGAGCCCTGGCCAAAGAAACAGGGGCGATCCGACAGGTGTCCCTCCAAAACCGTCAGGCATTGTACATAGTGCTGGCGGCCAAAGGAGGGACCTGTGCTCTCATTGGAAAACAATGTTGTGTGTTTATACCTGACGATACCAATGAGGTAATAGATCACGCTAGCCACTTAGAACAAATCACATATCTTCCCCATGAAGAGCCAAGTTCTTTATGGAAGTGGCTAAGTATTCTCTGGCATAGGAAACTGGTTATTTCAGGGAGCCCTGACTATCCTGTTTGGAATCCTAATAATTTTTGTATGTTTTCAGTTAGTCTCCTGTTGTACCCAAAATTGTGTAAGGCATGCCACTCAGGTGACTGCCCCAGAACAGAGTGCTAATATGATGATTTTGAATATTGCTGATGAACAAAGAGATAAAGAACGGTTAATACGTGGAACCCAGTAGAATTTTGGTCATGGCGTGAGCTTGACCAAAAGGAGGGATTGTGAAAGTAGAATGAATTATATTGTAAAAATAAGAATGGATTAAAGAAATGTTGTATGTACCTTTAAGCAGAAATAAATGTTGAAAAGAAGCATTGGGCATAAACAATGGTGCTAATGGCGAAACATTAACAGAAGATGGGTAATAGTAAGGAAATAAGATATGCATGCCTAGCCCAGGTAAACTTATCTGATTCTGCTTCCTTTGTTATCTTGTTAAGTTCTCACCCTTTATCTGTATAAATAAGATAGTTTGTGTCTTGCATAGGCTCACATTCGGGGCTATTTAGGAAAGCTGGACGAGCACAAGTCCATGGGGCCGGTTGTGCTGCATCCGAGGGTGCTAAAGGAGTTGGCCGAGGAGATTGCAGAGCCATTGGCCATTATCTTTGAAAAATCATGGCGATCAGGGAGGTCCCGGATGACTGGAAAAAAGCTAATGTGGTGCCCATCTTTAAAAAAGGGAAAGTGATCAGGAACAGTCAGCATGGATTCACCAAGGGCAAGTCATGCCTGAGTAACCTAATTGCCTTCTATGATGAGATAACCGGCTCTGTGGATGAGGGGAAAGCAGTGGATGTGCTATTTCTGGACGTTAGCAAAGCTTTTGATACAGTCTCCCACAGTATTCTTGCCAGCAAGTTAAAGTAGTATGGGTTGGATGAATGGACGGTAAGGTTGATAGAAAACTGGCTAGATGGCCGGGCTCAACGGGTAGTGATCAATGGTTCCATGTCTAGTTGGCAGCCGGTATCAAGTGGAGTGCCCCAAGGGTCGGTGCTGGGGCCAGTTTTATTCAATATCTTCATTAACAATCTGGAGGATGGTGTGGACTGCACCCTTAGCACGTTTGCAGATGACACTAAACTGGGAGGAGTGGTTGATACGCTGGAGGGTAGGGCTAGGATACAGAGGGACCTAGACAAATTAGAGGATTGGGCCAAAAGAAATATGATGAGGTTCAACAAGGACAAGCGCAGAGTCCTGCACTTAGGACTGAAGAATCCCATGCACTGCTACAGACTAGGGACCGAATGGCTGGGCAGCAGTTCTGCAGAAAAGGACCTAGGGGTTACGGTGGACGAAAAGCTGAATATGAGTCAACAGTGTGCCCTTGTTGCCAAGAAGGCTAATGGCATTTTGGGTTGTATAAGTAGGGGCATTTCCAGCAGATCAAGGGATGTGATCATTCCTCTCTACTCAGCACTGGTGATGCCTCATTTGGAGTACTGTGTCCAGTTTTGGGCCCCACACTACAAGAAGGATGTGGATAAATTGGAGAGAGTCCAGCGGAGGGCAACAAAAATGATTAGGGGGCTGGAGCACATGACTTATGAGGAGAGGCTGAGGGAACTGGGATTGTTTAGTCTGCAGAAGAGAAGAATGAGGGGGGGTTTGATAGCTGCTTTCAACTACCTGAAAGGGGGTTCCAAGGAGGATGAATCTAGACTGTTCTCAGTGGTAGAAGATGACAGAACAAGAAGTAATGGTCTCAAGTTGCAGAGGGGGAGGTTTAGGTTGGATATTAGGAAAAACTTTTTCACTAGTAGGGTGGAGAAGAACTGGAATGGGTTACCTAGGGAGGTAGTGGAATCTCCTTCCTTAGAGGTTTTTAAGGTCAGGCTTGACAAAGCCCTGGCTGGGATGATTTAGTTGGGTTTGGCCCTGCTTTGAGCAGGGGGTTGGACTAGATACCTCCTGAGGTCCCTTCCAACCCTGTGATTCTATGATTGGAATCCTATGTCAGGAAGCCTTACCTATACGAACCCTAACTAGCTCCAAGTGCCCTACCCATAGGAGCCCTAGCCCTAGCTCCAAGTCCCCTACCCGTAGGAATCCTCACCCCACCTCCAAGTGCACAACCATAGGAACCCTAACGCTAGCTCCAAGTGCCCTACCCATAGGAACCCTAACCCTAGGTCGGGGTCCCCAACCCATAGGAACCCTGACCCTAGGTCGGGAAGCCCTACACATAGGAACCCTAACCCTAGCTCCAAGTGCCCTACCCATACGAACCCAAACCCTAGCTCCAAGTGCCCAACCCATAGGAACTCTAACCCTAGCTCCAGGTGCCTTACCCATAGGAACCCTAAACCTAGTTCGGGATTCCCTACCCATAGGAATCCTAACCCTAGGTCGGGGTGCCCTACACATAGAAAGCCTAACCCTAGCTCCAAGTGCTCTACCCATAGGAACCCTAACCCTAGGTCGGGAAGCCCTACCCATAGGAACCGCAACCCTAGTTCGGGATGCCCTACCCATAGGAAGCCTAACCCTCGCTCCCAGTGCCCTACCCATAGGAATCCTAACCCTAGGTCGGGGTGCCCTACACATAGAAAGCCTAACCCTAGCTCCAAGTGCCCTTCCCTTAGGAACCCTAATACTAGCTCCAAGTGCTCTACCTATAGGAACCCTAAACCTGGGTCCAAGTACCCTACCCATAGGAATCCTAACCCTAGCTCCAAGTGCCCTACCCATAGGAGCCCTAACCCTAGCTCCAACTGCCCTACCCATAGGAACCCTAACCCTAGCTCCAACTGCTCTTCCCATAGGAGCCCTAACCCTAGCTCCAAGTGCACAACCATAGGAACCCTAACCCTAGGTCCAAGTGCTCTACCCATAGGACCCCTAACCCTAGGTCGGGAAGCCCTACCCATAGGAACCGCAACCCTAGCTCGGGACGCCCTACCCATAGGAAACCTAACCTTAGCTCGGGGAGCCCTACCCATAGGACCCCTAACCCTAGGTCGGGAAGCCCTACCCATAGGAACCGCAACCCTAGCTCCAAGTGCCCTACCCATAGGATCCCTAACCCTAGGTCGGAACGCTCTACCCATAAGAACCCTAACCCTAGCTCGGGATGCCCTACCCATAGGAAGCCTAATGTTAGGTCGGGATGCCCTACCCATAGGAAGCCTAATGTTAGGTCGGGATGCCCTACCCCTAGGAACCCTCTCTGTAGATGCAAGTGCCCTACCCATAGGAACCCTAACCCTAGCTCAGGGAGCCCTACCCATAGGAACCCTAACCCTAGGTAGTGAAGCCCTACCCATAGGAACCCTAACCCTAGCTCCAAGTGCCCTACCCATAGTGTTGTGGAAAAATTGACCATGCCATTGATTTTGGGTCAGACACAGCCTGATAGGGAAGGTCAGCATGGACCCACGAAAAAAGGGGGGTTAGCTGCCTTGTCTTCAACAGATTTTCACCAAGCTTATAAAGGCTAAAACTGCAAATTAACACTTACTTAGATTTCCTTATTTGGGATACTTTTTTACTTTTAGTGAACCTGTCACTGCCCCTCACCATCTAGGGTTTTTCCTGTTATTGGCCCAAATGAGGTTTTCGTTGGTAGTCTGCCTGCCTTTAAGACCCCTCCTTTGCGGTTGCATTGGATAAGGCTCTTGTCGCATTCTAGCTGAGCTTCCCTCAGTTCCCCTTTCTCTGCTTTCTTCATCACCACCACCACCCCTTGTGCCCCTTATACAGACAAACAAGTTTTGCAGAAGTTAACCTTTGTTCTATATAGCAATTGGGTTTTGCTAACAGGCCTGGGCCTGAAAGGCAGGGGTTAGGATGCAGTCTGCTTCTGACCCTATGGGTGGAGGTCTGGCAAATTCCCTATCATTTCCCTCCTTTTGATGCCAATTCTTCGGCATCAATTTCCTCAATGTGAATATTCATTAAGTTCTGGACTTCAGAACTTGTAGGCTCATTTTATAGGGTGCTTCCAGGGTTTCAAGCAGACAGGGATCTAATTGCCCCAAGGGAACAAGGGCCACTTAGTAAAGTGGTATAAACAAAGCAAATATAGGGCAGGGACAACAAGCTTTACAGCAACAATAACAAAAAACAAATATTTAATGACAACCCTCCTTTGGAAAGGCCCCAGTATATGTACCTAGAAGTATGGAGGGCTAGAGGGTTTTGATAATGGAACAAGGAACATTAGCTTTAATACAAAAAGCTGTAACTCTATAGGCCATCTAAAAGGCATTTAGCTCAATTTAATACACGTTTTCGAGGATATGGATCTGTTCCTGCAACTGGTATATTTGCTGGATCTTTGGTAGGAGGGACACTAACTAAGGAAAGAAAACGATCTGGCATCAAAGCAGTCCAATCGAAAACGATATAGAATGGCAGGAAACAGCACGTTATGTCTGTGGGCCAGACAAATAAATAACATGAGTGCCAGTGGCCATGTTCAGATTAAAACCAAGTCCCATAAAGCAATTAAGTTAACAAAAAACGCAGCTATCGTTGGCCTGGATAAGGGGTTGGGAAGCAAGGGTTGTTAATTGGCCGTTACCTTCCCAACAAATATGATCATGGACAGTAACAATTTCTCCAGGGTTAAGCTTTCAGATGGACTGGAGTTGAGGGGGTTCTAAGGGCCATAATGTCCATAGGTTACCTAGTCCTATCCAGAGATCCGGTCTTATTTCCGTGGCACCGATTAAGAGCCGGTTAGGGCCGTGGGGTGGTTTAACTGTTCTATTACCTTTTCTGTAGTTCTTAAAGCAAGCTCAGCTGTTATAATTTAACAGATCTTCTGGTTTCCCTTTATCCAATTTTAGTTCCTCTTTTTGGGGCCCTGACCACATCTTTCTGCCCCCACCTGCCCTTTGTACAGAATTTCCCAAATGTCTTGGTGAATTACCCAATCTCATATGCATCCTTTCCACGGGCCTGGCAGGATTCGGTATGTGGAAGCTCACACTTCCTTTAACTGGTCCATATGCCTGGAAGGAGCACTGTGAATGCACACACTTTTGCCCAGAGAATTTCCAATTATACCTCCATGACCATAGGTCACATGGTACTCCTGAGATGTCTGTAAGGGCCGTGGGCCAAGCCTGGTGCTCAAGATCACTCTGAATGGCCATTAGCTGGTCACTCAGGAAATCCCAAACATGCCAGATCCCACTGCAATGCCTTTCCAGCATCAGTGATATTTAATACCACCTCTCTTAATACTTTCTGGGTCATAGAACTAAGGGCTGAAATAACGTGCAATTCACCCATTCCCGCCTACACCTGAGTTAACTACGCCCCAGTAATAAGACTGGGTATACTTTTCCAGTTGGCCCAATCTACCTTCATGTTGTTAGGTTTTACAAATACTCCAAGCGGAGACAGCACTGTTGGCCCCTTTCCACAATGTGTCAGTGATATGCCTTCTTTTCCTGGACCTGTGACTCCAAAGGTGTTGCAACATTAGTTAAATGGCCCTTTTAGGAACAATTTGGATAGATAGCGGCAATTTGAAAGTGAGTGAACGGTAAAGTAAACCTGATAGTCCCTAACGTGGCATTAAGTATAGTTCATTTGAATCCCTCTGGGTCTCTTTTCTATAGGGGCTATACCACAGCTGTTGGTTATATACGTGGATATTTTCCCGTGATGCCTCGGGGTTCGTAGTATGAGAGGGAGAATACTGTAATAAGGTACAGGTGAGGTTATCTGCTACAGGGGTGGCCTCTAGGCAAGAAAACAGACAAGTTCTGTGGATATACGTTTGGTTATTTACCAAATAGGTAACCAAATAGCAAAGGGGACCTTTTCATGAGTATCGTGGCAGATTCCAGAAATTAGCATTTTATCTACCTTGTCATAAAATGCATCTATTTCAAAGATTGTTTCCTCACACACAGTTTGGCTAGTTTGTTTGTAAGTTCCCCTTTTTCCCGTTCCACTGTCCCTACACTCTGAGGGTGGTGAGCACAATGCAAATGCTGCTCAATGTGGAGAGCCTTGCAGACTTGCTGCATGACTTGACCCGTAAAGTGGGTACCTCAGTCACTGTTTATAGAAACAGGGAGACCGAATCATGAATAAAATCCCTAAACAATTTTTTGCTACTGTGATGGAGGCAGCCTCTGCACAAGGTAAGGCTCCAATCCATCCAGGGACTATACAGACACACATTTATATGAGCAACCTTTTTGGCATGTTGATAAAGTCAATCCAGATATTTACAGATGGGCCCCACAGAGTGGGGTGAGCAGCCGGTTTTTATTCCAGACTGGCTTACCACTATTGTGTACTACTAGTGTCGTGACACCAGTGCAATCATCCCTCCTTTGCTCACGTGGGCCAAACCATGGGTCACATGAGCAAAGCAAGGCAACAAAGTCTTGGGCGCTACCGAGCGACCATCCAGCTGCTCCATCAGCCCCATCCCACCCTAAGTTCATTAAGGAGGAGAGTTTGACGAGATTTCGTAGTCTCAATTCACTTAGCTGTCCGGCAGTGAGGCAGCAAGGGAGAGGTTGCTAGCACAATCACCTTGCCTTTTGTACTTCTAGTACAACAAATATTTCAAATCTCAATTTGCATTAAACCATGGATATGTCAACCCTAGGGGTTGTCATGGGATGTAATGACAATGCATGATTAGCATGAACATGAAAGGTCGTACTATCATTACACCTTCTACAACAACAACAACATAATCCTAAACTAACAAACAACACTACAAACAATAACATTCCCATAGGAATAAAATAATGGGGTTGTCGTACAGTTTTGGTTACAAAGCACAATACATCATACTTAGTGCATAAAGTAGACACTCTATAAGCTGTATGAAAGGCATTCTTTTCAGCATGATATATATTCTGAAGCATGTGAATCTGCCCTTGCAACTCAGAGATTCTTTGAACCTCTGGTAACAATGAAAGCAAATTCTGAAACCGATCAGGCACTACTCTAGTCCAATTAAAATATACCTGAAATCTAAGAGCTACTTGCAACATTCTATCTGCAGGCCAATAAATGATATGATTGCCTGCAGCAGTGGTAAGATTAATATGTATATCTTGTAATGTGGTGGCATTAACGTACACACAGCTATCATTAGCCTGAAAAAGTGGGTGTCCTGTAAGGGTAGTTCCTTGACCGCTACCCTCCCAGCAAATATTGTCATAAACAGTGACAACTTCCCCTGGCTGCAGTTTCCATATACACTGAAGCTGTGGTGGTTCTAACGGCCAAAATGTCCATAGATTTCCCAACCCCAGCCAAATATCAGCTGTAATCCCAGGAGCACTAACTAAAAATCGATTAGGAGAATCAGGTGGTCTCACTTCCCAGATATCTCGGTGAATCACCCAATCCCACAGACATCCTCCCCATGGACCCGGTAGGATTCGGTATGTGGGAGCCCACACCCCCTTAACCGGTCCATATGCGTGGAAGGAGCACTGTGAACGTCCACACTTCCATCCAGAAAGTCTCCAAGTATGTCTCCATGGCCACAGATCAGATGGTACTCCTGACGTGTCTGTAAGGGCAGTGGGCCAAGCTTGGTGCACTAGATCATTCCGAATGGCCATCAGCTGGTCATTCAGGAAATCCTGAATTTCCGAACATACTAGATCCCACTGCAATGCCTTCCCAGCCTCAGTGATATTCAGTACCATTTATAAATTCTGGGGGCTGATTTGCAGTAATATTATGGATCTCTATTTTCACTGATCCATTTGTTTTCCACTCAATTGTTCGCTCATATGAATTCTTTTGAACTTTAAAAAAATAGGCTTTCTGAGCAATATTCTAATACATCACTAAGATGGGAAGGCCTCGGCCAATGAATTTCATTAGAATATACAATTTTGTTTATATCTGGATAAATTACAGAAGAAGTGATGGCCAGGGTTGAGGGGCTAGTGGGGGTAACCTTTGTGGTAGCAAGGCGCTTTCGGTATTCATCATCTGAAAGCCAATTAGGGAGGGCAGTACATCCCCAGGGTACTTGTCCATAAGCACAGAGCCCTGCCCCTGGAAGAAATCCAAGCCACTATTCAACCCCACATGCCCAAGCACACTCCCCACAGTTCCCTCCTTGCCAATGAACGATGCTTCGTTTTTTCTACCAGGGCAAGTTCTTAATGTCTCTCTTAGTCAGGAATCCCTGGACTCTGGAGGTGTCTGCAGAATGAATGTATCTTCTTTTCTTCCCCAAAAACAATTGTGGTTTAGCATGATAAAGGGAAGAGGTCTGTAATGTTGGAATTCCTTTAGAAAAATCCAAAGGCACAGTAGGTCTGTCAGAGGACAAGGGAGTATGCCAGTACGTCACCTTGTCCTCTTCTTCCGCTGTCCAGCAGGTACAGCAGGGCTAGAAGAAGGAGTACGTTGATCATCAGTAGGAGTGTCCTCCCGAGGTGGAGGGGTCTTTTTGCAGTGCGATGCATGGGTCCAGGCAGGTAGTCCTTGACACTTCACAGCAGTGTTGGTAGTCAACAGGACTTGGAAAGGGCCTTTCCAGCGTGGAGCCAGGGCAGTCTTTCGTTGATGGACCTTTATGTAGACCCAGTCTCCTGGTTCCAACGAGTGGCAAGGTTGCACAGGATCCTTCGGTAATGCTTCCTTCACCTGTGTATAAAAAGACTTAACACATTTCATTAGTGCCTGACAATACTTAAGCATTATGTCATCCATCAAATAAATGGCCATCTGAGCTAGGGTTAGTGGGGGTGCAGTTGGTAGTCGCATTGGGCGTCTTGTCAAAATCTCATGAGGGCTGAGTCCAGTCTTTCGATTGGGAATGGCTCTCATAGTCATCAGTGCCAAAGGAAGGGCATCTGGCCACTTTAAGTTTGTTTCAGCACAAATCTTGGCCAGTTTATTTTTTAAAATCCCGTTCTGGCGTTCCACTGTCCCAGCAGATTGTGGGTGATGAGGGCAGTGAAGGTTGTGTTGGATCTGCAAAGCTGCACATAACTCCTTTACAATCTGTCCAGTAAAGTGAGTTCCACGATCACTGTTGATACTCACAGGGATGCCAAAACGTGGTACAAAATCCTTAAGCAGAAGTTTCACAACAGTCCTGGCATCTGCTTTCCTGCAGGGAAAAGCTTCAACCCAATTGGTAAATACATCAACTAAAACTAATACATATTCATAACCACAACATTTAGACATTTGAATAAAATCAATCTGAATATTTACAAGAGGTCCCCAAGGAGGAGGGTGGGCTGCCCGCTTAGCTTTAACAGCTTTACCAATGTTGTGCTGTTGACAAATCACACAGTGTTGACAGTAGGAATGTGCTACAGAAGGGAAACTGGGTGCAAACCAATCTCGGGTAACTGCAGCAACCATCCCCCCTTTGCTCACATGTGCCATTCCATGGTATATGCGAGCAAAATAGAGCAGCAACATCTTCGGTGCCACCAGGCGACCATCCGGGGCACGCCAAAGATGATCAGAATGTAAAATGCATCCAGCAGCACTCCAAGAGTGTTTCTCGGGTCTTGATGCTGCCTCCTGGATCCTAGCCAGATCCTAAAGGGAAGCTAGTGAAGGCTGCTCTATCAGTACACAAGAATGTTCAGCCTGAGGTGCGGAAAGGGCCGCTGCTTTGGCTGCAGAGTCTGCCAGAGCATTTCCACGGGTAACTTCATCATGAGGGGTCTTGTGAGCAGTACATTTAACAATAGCAATAGCTTTAGGCAACAAAAGAGCATCCAAAAGAGCAGATACATAAAAACCATTCTTAATAGGA
The DNA here is from genome assembly GCF_020497125.1 of Mauremys mutica. NCBI lineage: Eukaryota > Metazoa > Chordata > Testudines > Geoemydidae > Mauremys > Mauremys mutica. The sequence goes on along the minus strand of NW_025423354.1, from coordinate 1,754,813 downwards.
GAACCAGTGGATGTAAGGAAACCCCTATATTTCCAAAGCAACCCAAAATCATGTACCACTCCAAAAGCATAACGAGAATCTGTATAGATAGTAACTGTTTGATCCTTAGCCAGAACACAAGCTCGAGTTAAAGCCACAAGTTCAGCTACTTGAAAGGAAAACACTGAAGAAAGCACTTTCAACAATAGCACAGGTAGTACATACAGCATAACCAGCAACTAATTTACCCTTAGAATCTCGCAAACACGAGCCATCCACAAAATAAAGGAGATCAGGATTTTGCAAAGGCACATCCAGTAAATCATCTCTAGGACGAGTAAGAACAGATGTTACAAATACACAATCATGTGGTTCTCCGTCTTCAGGCCCAGGCAACAAAGAGGCTGGATTAAGAACAGGGCAACGAGCCAAAGTAATATGAGATGAAGAAAGCAAAATGAGCTCATATTTTGTAAGACGAGAAGTGGATAAATGCTGTGTCTTAGATTTTAACAACAGTGCAGCCACAGCATGAGGAAACGCAACAATCAAAGGAGAAAATCAGAGGAGGGCTGGGCGAGCGGCAATGGGAGGACACAGGGAGGGGTGGAGGAGAGGAGGGCTGGGCAAGCGGCAGTGGGAGGACACAGGGAGGGGGTGCAGGAGAGGAGGGCTGGGGAGAGGCAGTGGGAGGACACAGGGAGGGGGTGGAGGAGAGGAGGGCTGGGCGAGCGGCAGTGGGAGGACACAGGGAGGGGGTGCAGGAGAGGAGGGCTGGGCGAGCGGCAGTGTGGACACAGGGAGAGGGTGGAGGAGAGGAGGGCTAGGGGAGAGGCAGTGGGAGGACACAGGGAGGGGTTGCAGGAGAGGAGGGCTGGGCGAGCGGCAGTGGGGAGACAGGGAGGGGGTGGTGGACAGGAGGGCTAGGCGAGCGGCACTGGGGACACAGGGAGTGGGGGGAGGAGAGGAGGGCTGGGCGAGCGGCAGTGGGGACCCAGGGAGGGGGTGGAGGAGAGGAGGGCTGGGCGAGCGGCAGTGGGAGGAGACGGGGAGGGGGTGGAGGAGAGGAGGGCTGGGCGAGCGGCAGTGGGAGGAGACGGGGAGGGGGTGGAGGAGAGGAGGGCTGGGCGAGCGGCAGTGGGAGGAGACGGGGAGGGGGTGGAGGAGAGGAGGGCTGGGCGAGCGGCAGTAGGAGGAGACAGGGAGGGGGTGGAGGAGAGGAGGGCTGGGCGAGCGGCAGTGGGAAGACACGGAGAGGGGGTGGAGGAGAGGAGAGCTGGGCGAGCGGCAGTAGGAGGACACAGGGAGGGGGTGGAGGAGAGGAGGGCTGGGCGAGCAGCAGTGGGGAGACAGGGAGCGGGGGCAGGAGAGGAGGGCGCGGGGAGCGGCAGTGGAGGACACAGGGAGGGGGTGGAGGAGAGGAGGGCTGGGCGAGCGGCAATGGGAGGACACAGGGAGGGGGTGCAGGAGAGGAGGGCTGGGCGAGCGGCAGTGGGAGGAGACGGGGAGGGGGTGGAGGAGAGGAGGGCTGGGCGAGCGGCAGTAGGAGGAGACAGGGAGGGGGTGGAGGAGAGGAGGGCTGGGCGAGCGGCAGTGGGGACACAGGGAGAGGGTGGAGGAGAGGAGGGCTGGGCGAGCGACAGTGGGAGGACACAGGGAGGGGGTGCAGGAGAGGAGGGCTGGGCGAGTGGCAGTGGGGAGACAGGGAGGGGGTGGGGGACAGGAGGGCTAGGGGAGCGGCAGTGGGGAGACAGGGAGGGGGTGGAGGAGAGGAGGGCTGGGCGAGCGGCAGTGGGAGGACACGGGGAGGGGGTGCAGGAGAGGAGGGCTGGGCGAGCGGCAGTGGGAGGACACAGGGAGGGGGTGCAGGAGAGGAGGGCTGGGCGAGCGGCAGTGGGAGGACACAGGGAGGGGGTGCAGGAGAGGAGGGCTGGGCGAGCGGCAGTGGGAGGACACGGGGAGGGGGTGGAGGAGAGGAGGGCTGGGCGAGCGGCAGTGGGAGGAGACAGGGAGGGGGTGGAGGAGAGGAGGGCTGGGCGAGCGGCAGTGGGAGGAGACAGGGAGGGGGTGGAGGGGAGGAGGGCTGGGCGAGCGGCAGTGGGAGGACACAGGGACGGGGTGGAGGAGAGGAGTGCTGGGCGAGCGGCTGTGGGAGGAGACGGGGACGGGGTGGAGGAGAGGAGGGCTGGGCGAGCGGCAGTAGGAGGAGACAGGGAGGGGGTGGAGGAGAGGAGGGCTGGGCGAGCGGCAGTGGGAGGACACAGGGAGGGGGTGCAGGAGAGGAGGGCTGGGCGAGCGGCAGTGGGAGGACACAGGGAGGGGGTGGAGGAGAGGAGGGCTGGGCGAGCGGCAGTGGGAGGACACAGGGAGGGGGGGGTGGGGAGGAGGGGGCGGAGCGGCAGTGGGGACACAGGGAGAGGGTGGAGGAGAGGAGGGCTGGGCGAGCGGCGGCAGTGGGGACACAGGGAGGGGGTGGAGGAGAGGACGACTGGGCGAGCGGCAGTGGGAGGACACAGGGAGGGGGTGCAGGAGAGGAGGGCTGGGCGAGCGGCAGTGGGAGGACACGGGGAGGGGGTGCAGGAGAGGAGGGCTGGGCGAGCGGCAGTGGGAGGACACGGGGAGGGGGTGCAGGAGAGGAGGGCTGGGCGAGCGGCAGTGGGGACACAGGGAGAGGGTGGAGGAGAGGAGGGCTAGGGGAGAGGCAGTAGGAGGAGACAGGGAGGGGGTGGAGGAGAGGAGGTCTGGGCGAGCGGCAGTGGGAGGTCACAGCGAGTGGGCGGCGCGGCGTGGGGCCAGGGCGGGCAGACAGGGAGCCTGCCCTGGCCCTGGTGCACGCTGCTGCCATCCCAAGCCACTTTAGGTAAGCGGCGCTGGGCCAGAGCCTAAACCCCTCCTGTACCCCAACTTCCTGCCCTGAGCCCCCTGCCTGCACCCCACACCCCTCCTGTACCCCAACCTCCTGTCCAGAGCCTCCTACCTGCACCCTCCTGCACCCCAGGTCCCTGCCCTGAGCCCCCTGCCTGCACCCCACACCCCTCCTGTACCCCAACCTCCTGTCCAGAGCCTCCTACCTGTACCCTCCTGCACCCCAGGTCCCTGCCCTGAGCCCTCTGCCTGCACCCTTCTGCACCCCAGGTCCCTGCCCTGAGCCACCTGCCTGCACCCCCCCTGTACCCCAACCCCCTGTCCAGATCCCCCTGCCTGCACACACCTGCACCCCAACTCCCTGTCCTGAGACACCTGCTTGCACCCCGCATCCCTCCTGAACCCCAACCTCCTGTCCAGAGCCCCCTGCCTGCACCCTCCTGCACCCCAGGTCCCTGCCCTGAGCCCTCTGCCTGCACCCTCCTGCACCCCAGGTCCCTGCCCTGAGCCACCTGCCTGCACCCCCGCACCCCTCCTGTACCCCAACCTCCTGTCCAGAGGCCCCTGCCTGCACCCTCCTGCACCCCAGGTCCCTGCCCTGAGCCCTCTGCCTGCACCCTTCTGCACCCCAGGTCCCTGCCCTGAGCCACCTGCCTGCACCCCCGCACCCCTCCTGTACCCCAACCCCCTGTCCAGAGGCCCCTGCCTGCACCCCTCCTGTACTCCAACCCCCTGTCCTGAGCCCCCTGCCTGCACCCCATCTCCCTGCCTTTAAAATAAATAAATACATACAATTCCCTGAGTGCACACCCTAATGAAATGTGCTGCGCACGCCTATGATACTGCAGATCTACCTCTAAAGCAATATATTCTAGGGACCAAATATCCTCATGTTCCTTGATTCATCCTTCAGCTTTCAGGTTACTGAACAAAGCTGACTTGTGTATCATGACTAAGAGTTTCTGGCTTCTCAGCTGGGGAGTTTTACAAGACACTGCCTACCAGCACTTATTGCAGTTTGGGAGGAGGAGGTCTGGAACTTCCCCAGACAACAGCTAGGCCAGCAGGTGAGGCTGAGTTTTTCGGATCAGACTCAGGTCTGGTACTGCCTGCTAAACCCCTCGGGCAGCAAACTGCATGACAAGGAATTACACCAAGGAATTTTGTTGCATCAGGTTTATATATTCCCCAGGTTGCTATTGTGATTAACAACTGGTTCCCTACTCAAAATCTCTGTAGCTTTACCACACATGCAGCACGAACTTTCCGTCCTAAAGGTGGGTCCCCTTCAGACCACGGGGCTAAGCCTGCTGGTAGAACTGGAAGGGACCTTGAAAGGTCATTGAGTCCAGCCCCCTGCCTTCACTAGCGGGACCAAGGACTGATTTTTGCCCCAGATCCTTAAGTGGCCCCCTCAAGGATTGAACTCACAACCTTGGGTTTAGCAGGCCAATGCTCAAACCACTGAGCTATCCCTCCCCCCTGATAGGTCCAAGTACTTAGTAGGGTTCACAAACAGACTGAATGGTTATACAGATAACAAGAATATCCAGTTATAATAGCAAAAATTAAAGAGCTCGGGAAAGAATATCTAAACCCTTCAGGATATCTAAGTATTGGAGGTTAGGACAAAGCTTTTCCTGTGGATAGATTATTCCATAACTGCCTACTGAAGGGTTTCTTGCATCTTCCCCAAAAGCATCACATATCAGCCACGGCTAGATACAGGGACTGGACTGTGCTGACAACACAGGTATGGCAACTCCTATCAAGAAGACTATCATTGGGCCACAGCCAACAGGAGGAGCAGCACTAGCTATGTATGAGGACGAGATATCCAATTAATCAGGGAATACCACGAGCTATCAATGCTCCAAAGAATATGGCTCTCCACAATTTCATGGAGTCCAGAGCTGGCTTTTGTCTATTGATTCTTATTGTGCTTTTCAGCAGCCATCCACAACCTTTTCTTCTAGTTTCTTGGGCCCCCTTGTACCACACCACAGAGTCTGAAAAATCCACTTGCCCACATCAAGTAGGAATCTTTTCCAAGCAACAGTCATCAGCTTGTCTACAATTTGTGGAAGGCCCCTGCTGGCAATGCTACCCCACATACGTGAGTCCCTGCGAATCCTACCCCAACACTCCATAAGGCGGTGGTTTTCAAAAAATTCTAGGGACCCAGCTGAAGAAAATTGTTGATGCTCGCGACCCAGTGGAGCTGGGGGTGAGGGGTTTTGGTGTGGGAGGGGGTTCTGGGCTAAGGTAAGGAGTTGGGGTGCAGGAAGGGGTCAGGGCTCTGGGGTGGGGGTGCAGGCTCTGGGGTGGGGCCAGGGCTGAGGGGCTTGGGGTGCAGGAAGGGGTTTCAGGAGCTCAGGGCCGAGGCTGGGGATTGGGGCACAGACTTACCTCCGGTGGCTCCTGGTCAGAGAAGCAGCCAGGGTGCAGAGGCAGGCTTCCCACCTGTCCTGGCACTGCAGCCCATGCTGCACCCCGGAGGTGGCCAGCAGCAGGTCCAGTTCCTCGACAGAGGTGCGCAAGCTGCCCCGCACAGCTCTCGCCTGCAGGCGTCCCTGGTCGGCGGTGCTGACAAGAGCGACGCAGTGCCTTACGTGCTGCAACCCAGTACTGGATCGCAACCCGAACTTTGAAAAACACTGCCAGAAGACTTATTAGATCCTTCCATATACAGCACTCAGCTGGATGGGATGGTACTGGGGGATTCCCAGTACAAGAGTCCTCTGCTAGGGTGGCAGGTAGAGACCTTCACTGGACTGCAAGCACTTCAGCTCCATGTTTCCTGTTTATTGAGCAGGCTAGGAGCCACAAGCGGAAGACTGTATGGGGGACAAATGACCTCCTCCCACTCCAGCAGAAAGCAGCACTGTGTGAGGCCCAGCATGAATACTATTGCCAAACAAGCATTCAGAAGTCAGGAGTCAAGCCCCACCCCCCAAATCATGAGATTAGTTTAATCATGAGATTTAAAATAATACATTTGGAAGGTTTTTTTTTTAATCTGCCTTCTGGACTTCTTACCTTTAGGGTTCACTTTTTCCATTATTTCTCCACAACCACGAGCCAGAAACTTTTGTTAAAAACTCCAGATGACCTCCAAGTCCAGGGCTTTAAACCTTTACATATCTGGTGACGGCAGCATTATTTTGGAGCTCCAAGATGAGTCTGTGTCTGACTGAGGTTATCACCATCATCGGTGATCCCTCAATTCAGGGATGATTTGTACCAGATTTACATATGGGTCCTGAGATGACTCAAGAGTCCGATCCTGGAACCACAGATCCACCCACAGTAGGTACAGACATTTCCTGGTGGGTCAGCTGCCTGCTGGGACAAAGTTCTTTCTTCCTCCTTCCTGCTCTCCTTCAGCTCTGAGTTGACAGCACTTCTCCCCAAAGCAGGCCACTGCCTGATGGAGAATGTGGTGCCATTGAGATCAGTTGGTGGCTTGCTCTTCCCAGCTTCTGATGTCCATATCAGTTTTCTTGAGATGCATTGTCAGTGTGTCTTTGTAGCATTTCCTCTGACCACCATGGGATCTCGGACCATGGGCAAGCTGAAAGTACAGGACTTGTTTTGGGAAGTAAGGACCTGGCATCCGCACACAATGTCAAGCCTAGCAGAGTTGGTGCATGAGGTCATACGGTCACCCAAGCACTCAAGATGGAGGAGAAAGGGAATAAACCTAGGAGAGTAGGCAGAAAGAAGGGTGGCCCAGCAGACCATTGAATTTCATGCTGTTGGGAAGGCTTGTCCCTTTGGCTAACAGACACTGAGAACAGTTATCAAGGCTTGACCAGAAAAATCAGGTTATTGCTCAGATTGCTACTACCATTGCAATGCTCTACATTACAATACTCTGACACCTCTTTACACAGGGGGTCACAGAAAAGGGCTTAGCAAGGAAAGCTATGTGTAGACTCTGAAGACCTGCAAGCAAGAATTGAGGATCACTGTAACACCACTGCATTTTTCTAAAATTAGATTTCTATTTTGAAGCTCATCACAATGACCTTGATGGGCAGAATGCCCTAGCAGCCCTATGAAGCCTAACAGCAAGTCTAACACATTGTTGTCATTTGTTGATGTATTCACCATCCAAAAGTGTCCATCTTTCTCTTTGCCTCAAAGAAGCAAATCATCCAGAAGATCTAATTATGCTTTTGCCCCATAGATAATGAAATCTGAGTAGCTCTCAAAAATGTTAAAAAGAACTAGAGGCTTGTCTGAACTGGCAATTTTAGTCACAACAATGCAGATTCATCACCCTGGTGTAGCTTACCCTATTTTCAAATCAACATGTAGATAAAAATCTCAGAAACATCTGCCTGTTTCATTTCCTGAGACACACTTTGGTTTTGGGGAGAAGACACCTATGCATCAGGAATAAAAAAGGCTGTAGCCCAAACTCAAAGTGAAGCTTACATCTCTGCAGACAGAAAATGCATTTTTGGGAAATAAGAACCTTCTTGTTCAACTTCTCTATATGCTGCTACTTGAAAAAGAAGAAGTTGCCTACTAACACGTACAAAGCAGAGAGAGGAGTTCTCATTAGAAACAAGCCACTTAGAGGATTCAAGACAGTGCAGGTGGCACGTACCCCCAGCCAGAGAGACAAGCAACCAGCGCCACCCTCCCGCCCGCTGGGCTGCCGGCCTGCTAAACACTTAGTTAAAAGGGAACGGACCCCTGCGAAAATAGGGAAACCGGAGGACCAAGCAAGCTCAGGGCCCATTTCAATGCACAAGAGGAAGTGCCTATAGAACCCGTGTCAAGGCCTGAACTGCTGCTCAGAGAAGGGCTCTTCTCGAGATTTGGGGGCCTCATTTATGGTGCGGGAGATAAAGGGAGGAGGCGAGAATCGAAGTGAAGGTACAAATACAGCAGGGACATCTTAGCCCCCACACCGCCGGGCGCCCTCTACCCACGAAGAGCCCCTGTACGTTCCCCCCGGCCTCACCTTCTGGATAGACGATTCCCCATGAGGAGAATACGAGGCTTGGAATCCGCCCCGCCCGGGCCACCCCCAGCCACACCCGGGACGCCGCTGCTTCCACCAGGGCCAGAGCCCGCCTCCAGTTCCGCCTCCTCTCAGCTATGATTTACCGAATGAACTCCCAACCTAAATCATTTGTCAGCCAGATAAAAGTGATAGCATGTGTGGTAAATAGATGACAATCCAAGCCTATAATATGGTGTAGCTAGCCATGGAGACCGCCAGCATTTATCACCTTAACTTCATCCATTCCTCACATCTTGTCTCTTCACATATAGTTCATTAAACATGTATTTATAGATATTCATTAGTGGGTTTTTTGCTGTGCACTGTAATCAATCCTCACATTTGTAAATAGCAAGGAATAGAACTCATCTTTCAGCTAATATAAAAAGCAATATTTAATCTTATACAATTTAACTAATTTTTAATACTGCTACTGAAATATCCACTGTACTTCAGGCACTTTGTGCTAAATGAGGCCTAATGTTAGCCTGTTCTGAAAAGTGTAACATTCACATCACATGAGTTAACTCCTTCAAAAAGCTTATAAAAAGTTAGGTTTAGAACTCTACAGAAGAATGTTTGCAGATTACCTTAAGAATCATAAGGCCTGTTTTCATAGAATTGTAGAACTGGAAGGGACCTTGAGAAGTCATGGAGTCCAGTCCCCTGCACTCATGGCAAGACTAAATACTATCTAGACCAGTGGTCTTAGATCTCCCAGTCAATCGCTATCTCCAGGGGCTGACTGCCGACCCCTGCACACTGCTTCCACCTGCAAGCACCACCCCCGCAGCTCCCATTAGCCAGGAGAGCTACAGACAAAGTGCTTGCAGAGGGGCAGCACACAGAGCCACATTCCCCCATCCCCAGGGGCACGTTGGCTCCTTCTGAGAGCAGTGTGGAGCCAAGGAGCCTACCTTAGCCTTGCTGTGCCCCGCCACCACTCAGAAACCACCGCAGGTAAGTGCTGCCCAGAGGAAGGCTGCACCTCAACCCCCAGACCTGAGCCCTACTCCTGGAGCCAGCACCATGCCCCCTCCTGCACCCCAGCCCTGACCCCCTCCCAGAGCCAGCACCATGCACCTCCTCTGGTATCCCAACACTCTGCCCCAGCCTGGAGCCCCCTCCTGCACCCAAACTCCCTCCCAGAGCCTGCACCCCAACACTCTGCCCCATGCTCAGCACAGAGCACCCTCCCCCACTGCAAACCCCTCAGCCCCAGCCCAGAGCCCATACCCCCTCCTGAACCCCTACCCCAGCCCGGTGAAAGTGAGTGAGAATGGGGATGGAATGAATGGGGCAAGGCTTTGGGGAAGGGGCAGGGCCTCAGGGAATGGGTGGGGGTAGATCCTAGGTTGTCCTTAGACTCAAAAAGTGATCTTGGGCATAAAGTTGGAGACCACTGATCTAGGCCATCCTTGTCAGGTGTTTGTCTAACCTGCTCTTAAAAAGGATGGAGATTCCACAACTTCCCTAGGCAATTCATGTAGTTGTAAGATGATTACCAACATATTCCATGAAATATTTCAAGATATTTATATCCAAAAAAAGTCAAGACAGTAAACTTCTGATTAAGCCCTTTATTCAGTTAAGTAACCAAAAGGTGAAAGCATTCCTATTCACCACGCTTCTCTTCTGGAGGTGGTTCATACTGAGACAGCTGTAGAATTTAAAAAGGAGTGATTTTGTTAGCTATAGAATGTTAAAAAAACCCTGAAGGCATATTTTACCCCAACAGGAGAGAGGAGTAATTGTTTTATAGCAACCTACAGATAGGTCCACTTATTTTCAGGGACTACAAACATACGCGGTAAACTTTTTTTTGTGGGGGTGAGAGGGAAGAGAAAAACACAATGTATTGTGCAAAAATACAGCTATGGGGGGGAGCTTTTAAAGGTGCAGGGCAGGATTTTCAAAAATTCTTAAGTGACTTATAAAGTCAGGAGATTTCAGCACACAAGATCCATTAAATGCTTGAGAGTTTTTCCCACTGACAAATATTTAATTTCTTACTTTAAAGAAGAGAGGGTTTTACATTGTGATTGCCCAATACTGGCTACTCATGAGTTAGTGTTGGGAAGAATGAGTGTCCTACATTCTTGTATGTTGTACTGAAATATGCTGGAGTAAAATGGTCTGACTACCACCACTAGAATGGGTATTAGCTATTCATGGGACTATTCCAAGGAGTAAAGTTTAAAACAGAGGACAAACCTACCATCAGAACCTTAATCGACAATTCACACTGATTTAGTGATAATTTGGCCACTTAAAATACACCCTGAATTCTCCAATTATAGATACGTATGTATAAAAATTAAGTAGCTGAAGACCAAGTAGATTTCAGAGCCTTTGAAAAGAATCTCTGACATAGGGAAGGTTATGAAAGTAAAGATTAGAATATCTAGAATCTGCCACTCAGTTCAATTTGAATGCACATTTAAGAAATTGAACTGAGTTGTTAGTCATTTTAGAACATGAAGTGTTCTTTTCAATTGAGTGACCCCTCACCAAGAGCCTATCAGGCTTCCCCTTGACCTGAAACTTGCACAAAGTGACACTGCATTATCACTGATGAATACTGACTATTGATACGGTAACTAATACCAGTGTATTTGTCTTTCATTTACATTTTAAGAATATACAGCAATGGAGACTCTTAAATATTTACCTTTGCTTTTAGTTTTTTGTTTTCTTCCAACACAGCTTCGTATTTTTCTTTCATCTCTGCCACTTCCAGTGGAAGGGCCTCTACTTCTGGATTTTCTGGAGCTGCGGCTCCTATATGATGCTTCAGAAAGCTAATAAAAGTTAAGTGTTTCTTCACTTAAAAATAATAGCCTGAATCTGAATAAACTACAGCACTGGTAGAGCAAGACATAATGGCAGACTGACAAGATACACCAGATGTCAGTTTAAAAAAAATTGTTTGGATTTTTTCTTAAACAGAAAGTGGCAACATGGCTGTCTGCAGGCCCTTTAAAAACACAAGGAAGGAGAACAGCAAGGTTTACTTAGCTTGTAAAGAAGACTGAGAAGGGCACTGTTATAAAATAGTATAAAATAAAAAGGTGAAAAATGCTCCTTTTACCCTCTCCCACAACATAAGAACAAGAGAATACTAAACAGTAAGGCAGAAAATTTTAGACAGTAAATACTTTTGTGTAGTAAGCCCTCATAATTCACTGAGGCAGGAGGTCAAAGAGGAAGCCTGGCAAGATTAAGAAGAACTAGAGAGTTGTCAGCACTAAACATTCTATTCTAGCAGTTATGCAAAATACACTGTTCCAAACTAAGCAGTACACCTGCAAATAAAAGAGAGGCATTCCTAGGCAAATAGCCTTATGGAAAACGTTTAATACTGAAAGGAAGGCAAAAGTCTATTAAACATAAGCCTCTGCACAAAAACAAAACAAAAAACAAAAATTGAACAACAAAAAACAACCTGGGTTAGATAAGCCAAAAGCCTCAGGCTGTTGGTAGAAAGGACTTTATCATGCACTAGTTAAATTTCCAGTTCTCTATTGTACTTGGTTGACTAAGTGCCATTTCCCTAAAATTGCTGCTGTTATTATTTAATATGGAAATAAAATATTTTGGAGACAAACGAGTATCTGCCTTGGACTATGCTTCCATTTTTTGCCTCACACCTGTCTGAAATCAATTCACAGAAGGAAGAAAAAAAGGATACTCCAGTGCATTGTTTGGTTTTTCTGGCTCTTCATATAGGGCTACCAACACTGTAAATAAAAAGCGTCCAACAGTTGAAAGCAGAAGACACCCCAAATTGTTCAATTTCTTAAATGTGCACCAGTAGTCAAAGGTAATACATATGAGACACACAAAAAAAAAAAGATTACTTCCAGATTAGTATTCTAAAGGTGATGTTTCACTAATTTAAACATTCACACACAAAGATAATTTTGACTATAATAAAAGCTAGGACAATGAACAGGTATTAGTGATTATACAGAGTATTACTGAGAGACTCATGTACATCCAACATAAGCTTTGACAGTTATGTAGCTGGAATTATTTTGAATAAGCATTTTTCCAACAATTCTTTAATCAACTGTAAAGCTAAATATTTGCACTAAATTCTGTATTTACATAAATACAAACATTGCAAGTGACTTTCAAGCAGTTATATTTTTCCATAAACTGATCAAATTAATAGCTATTTAATAATAGTTCCAGGATATATACATTCTCTACCAGTAAATGGTTGCCTACTATTGTATTTGTTATTTATCTGAAGTAATCTACACTACAGTTTACAATCAACATAAATTATGTTGCTCAGGGGAGTGAATTAGCCACCCCCCTGAGCAACATAATTTATGCCCAGTTCTGTCCACACCAGCGCTTAAATGTGTCAGCCGGAGAGCTTCTCTTACCGATATAGGTACCACCACTTGGCGAGGGATGGAGTAATTAAGCCAATGGGAGACCTCTCTCCTATCATCTTAGAGCAGCTACACTAGAGACCTTACAGTGGCGCAGCTGCACCACTGTAAGCTCTCTAGCGTAGCCAAAGACAGAATCTCCTTTACTAAGTTTGGAAAAGTCAATATTCTCCTCCATCACCAGGCCTCCTTTACTGGGGGGGGGGCAGGGGGAAACAAATCGCACCCACCTGCTGCTTTGCTTCTAGTGTGGAAGCAAGAATCCTAAATGATGTCTCAAGAATGCAGTTGCACTCTTACAGTCCCACCACTTGGCTCCTCCATCACCCATCTATATGTTGTGCTCATTTGCAGGGGAACTCAGTGTTACATTGAGTATGGTACTCAACTAATATTTTGAGTTAACGCAGATGTGCACCAAAGACAACCACCTGGCACGAACTTCTGAAGTATTCATTGTTCAACACTTTGTTGACTGAATCCTCAGAAGAGCCTGAGCCACCAGTTCTCCTGTTTGATTAATACTTAGATTTCTGGACTTGGAATGAAGCCAAAATGAATACAATTTATCACTGTCAGTATGTCTGCAGTTGAGGATTTTTGTTTTTAAACTGATCAGTGACTGGGAATAGAACACCATTGTTGTAGGTACCAAGTTAATGTATCGTCAACTTAGCCAACACATCTTAACTTCCTAGCTTGGACATTCTCAACACTCGTTCATGTAATTTTGGACTCCAAAACTTCCCTTCCAGGACAAGCGTGTAAGCTACTAGAGTTCACTGTCAGTTAACGGAAGAGTAGCTATATCATCCTTTTAGACTAGTTAGTCAGCAACAACAGCTTTAGAGCCACCAAATGGAGCACACTGATATATCTGAAAGTGGCAAAAACACTAACTTCACTCCACATGCAGTCTTTTTAATGTGAGTAAGTTTAGCTGAAGTGTCCTCCACACTCTAAATATGTATTCACCATGGAGTGGTGAAAGTGAGTAATAGTAAGCTGATCTGCACTCACACCATGTTCCTTAAATGAAAGGACAGAATGTATGTGCAATTTAGCTCCATTCTAAAACATTCACTATCATCTGAAACTTTGTACAGTGGTAGAATATCCCTACCAACTGTGGGACAAACCGAAGTGTATTGAGTCTCCAGATGCTCCATTTTACGGAACAGTTTTGACCTAAATGCTATGGCAGCAGTTAATAAAGCAATTAAACAGAGATTACTTGCTTTCATTTTCATTCAAGGAGAAAATATAAGCTAACTGGAAACATATAAAACAAATGTTTAATATATTAGAAACAAAAAATAAAGAATGGAAAGCTATGAGAACACTTTCTATAATACCCTTTTGTCAGAGTCTACCCTCACTTGAAACTGGGCGGTTTCAAGGTGAGGACCCGCATGTATTCCCCCACCCTAAAATCCTAGGGTAGGTCTCCCCTTTTGCTGCCACCACCCGGTCAATTTCGTGGGCCAGGACACCCCTGTTTCCCCCCTGTCTCCCTTCAAAGACACTCTCTGGGAACACAGATCAATTCACAGAGGAGGAACCTTCCCCCTCCCCCCTCTCTCCAGCCTGCTCTGAAGACAGAGATACCTTGATTCAATTCCTTGAATCTCACACACACAGGGAAGCAGCCCACTTCCCCCCCCCCCTCTCTCCCAGCCACCCTGGAGAGATATACACTGATTCAACTCTGTGAATCACTGAGAGAGAGTGTCTCGGCCCCTTCCCCGATCCACAGTAGAAGGGATTTAATCAAATCTTTATAGAAAGAATTTATTAAAAGAAAAACAAGAAAATACAGAATCTCTATGAGTCCAAGCTGGACACTCATAGGGTATGACCTTGCTACGTTCTGGAGAGAATCCTCTCTCTTTCTCAGTACAAGCAGAATTAAGAATAATCAACAACAAACACACAGAATTGCAAACATAGGATTATTAGATAAGGACACAAAGTATCTTTCTAATACTCACTATCTTGACTAGAAGAAATTAGTTTAGAAAGGTGGAAGCTGGTAGACTTGATTAAAACATCTGGACTCTTGTAATTCCAAACGGCCAAAGACAAAGACCCCCCCAAACAGAGGGAAAAGTTCCCTCCTAGGAGTTTCAAATTCTCTTCCCTGATTGGTCCTCAGGTCAGGTGCCCACCAGGTACTATGCTTTAACCCTTTACTAACTATTCATGACACCTTTGAATTAGTGTATATATCCCATCCAAAAACGAACAAGAATGTTAAGGTTGCACAGTTTAACTTGACTGTCTGCTTGTGAAAATGTATTATGACGCAGCCTTTAATTACATAAAAGACTATTCCTGAAACTCAAGATACCATAGGTTTTCTACAAGCTTAAGTATGCACATGCAGGATTTTGTGATATGTTTTCATTAGCATAATCCCTATTTTCTCTCTGACAGACTTCACACAAAAAACCACACAAACCAACAAAAGAAAAACCATGCATGATTTATAGGCTAAGGAACAGCTGAGGAAGTGGATATTTATGCAATTACAAAACTAAAAAGTATATAAAAATATTTAATTCTCTCTCGAGTTATTTGTATATTGTTTGACTTTTAGATTGTGAGCTATACAGGTGATGAGGGCAGGATAAAAACCAACACAGAATTTCTACTGAAGTTGTCAGATTTTCTGTTTGTTCATTCAGAATTTAACCCAGTGGCACCCCAATCTAGATATGGTGATTTGGGTACTTCCACAACACAGATTATAGCCAGCACTGGTAATTAGTCATATTAATATTTTCCATTGAGAGACTCTGGTCAAAAACTATTAAGTTAAAAGTAACTACATTTGGACATTTTATGAGTTGTACTTTTTATTAGTGTCATTTGTGGTTTATAGATCCAAAATCCTTCAGAGATTGTCATAAATCAGTGTAAAAACATTCTCAACTGTGGGGTGTGCATTGGTTGACCCTGGGGCGGGGGGGGGAGCAGGAGGGGTGCAAGCTCTGGGAGGGCGTTTGGTGCAGGAGAGGGCTCAGGGCTCGGGCAGGGGTTGGGGTGCAGGAGGGGGTGCTTGGTGCAGGTTCCGGACGGGAAACACTTACCACAGGCAGCTCCCAGGCAGCAGCACAGCAGTGCTCAGGCAGGCTGCTTGCCTGCCATGGCCCCATGCTGCTCCCAGAAGCGCCTGGCTGCTGGCACATCTGTACAGCCCCAGGCAGGGGGGAGAGAGGTGGCTCTGGGGGCAGGCATGGAGACATGCATCCCAGGGGCCGCAGAGACGTATCAGTTTTCAAGTACATAAAAGGCTGTTACAAGGAGGAGGGAGAAAAATTGTTTTTCTTAATCTCTGAGGATAGGACAAGAAGCAATGGGCTTAAATTGCAGTAAGGATGGTTTAGGTTGGACATTAGGAAAAACTTCCCAACTGTCACGGTGGTTAAGCACTGGAATAAATTGCCTAGGGAGGTTGTGGAATCTTCATCATTGTCTAACCTGCTCTTAAATATCTCCAAGCACCTCTCAGGGATTGTCTAAATAATACTTAGTCCTGCCACAAGTGCAGGGGACTGGACTAGATGACCTCTCAAGGTCCCTTCCAGTCCTATGATTCTATGAAGCAGATATGATTGAACTCTAAATAAGTCAGAGGGCTAGACAGCAGGGAGGGAGAGGAGTTGTTCTTGTGCCACCATTGGCACACAAGAACAAGTAGATATAAACTGGCCATTAACAAATTTAAACTTGAAATTAGATTAAGGTTTCTAACCAGAGGAATGAAGTTCTGGTACAGCCTTACAAGAGGAGTAGTAGTAGCAAAAAAAACCTTAACTGGTTTCAAGACTGAGCTTGATAAGTTTATTGAGGGGATAGAATGATGAGGTAACCTAAAATGGCACATGGCCCATCTATGTCTGCTATTAACAAATATCTCCAACAGGCAGAGATGGGGCAATAAATGGGGAGAATTCTTTCCTAGTAGTCTGACTAGTGGGTCTTCCCCACATGCTCAGAGTCTAACTGACCACCTTATTTGGGGTCAGGAGGAATTTTCCCATATGAAACTGGCAGAGAGCCTGAGAGAGGAGAGGTTTCACCTTCCAATGGGGCATGGGGCACAGGTCACGAGTTTGAACTAGAGTAAATAGTGGCATCTGTAACTTTTTTTAAATCAAGATTTGAGGACTGCTGAAACTCAGACAGAGGTTATAGGCCTATTGCAGGAGTGAGTGGCTGAGGTTCTGTGGTCCGCGATGTGCAGGTTGTCATACTAGATTATCATGATTGTCGCCTTGAAAGCTATGCAAATGCTACCTGCCTTTAATGCACAGAGGCAAGGACAGAATAGCAATGGGATGGGTGGGGAGGCTTGACAGCAGCAGAGTGGAAGAGGGGCAGGAACCAGAGAGCACAAAGACAGGGTACAAGCAAAGGAGAAGTGTTTACAACTAGAAGCATATTCCCCACCAAAACATAGAATTGAACCCAGAATTATCAAATAACTTCAGAAACACTAGCAAAATGTGTCTCATCCCTCTTTAGTGGTTAGTCCACACAGATTGCTGCTGCTATCAGTTGCTCCATTAGCTTGGAGAGGTTTCTGCAGTGGACCTAGAGCAGGGGCAGGCAACCTCTTTGGCCTGAGGGCCACATCGGGTTTCAGAAATTGTATGGAGGGCCGGTTAGGGGAAGCTGTGCCTCCCCATACAGGCAGGCATCACTCAGCCCCCGATCCGACCCCCCCCTTTGCTTCTTGCCCCGACAGCCCCCACCAGACACCTGCCCCATCGAACCCCCCTGCTCCCTGTCCCCTAACCGCCCCCTGCCGCCCCATCCAACCCCTCTCCTTCCTGACTGCCCCATCCAGGACCTCTGCCCCATCCAACCACCCTATTCCCTGCCTTCTGACCTCCCCAACCCCTATCCACACCCCCAGCCCCTGACCACCCCCCAAACTCCCTTTCCCTCTATCCAACCCCCCTCCCCCACTCCTTGCCCCCTTATGGCGCTGCCTGGAGCACCGCAGCACGGCTGCACCATGACAGAGAGCTGCACCGCACAGCACAGAGCACCAGTTCGGGTCAGGCCAGGCTCTGCAGCTGCGCTGCCCCAGGAGCTCGCCACCCAGAGCATTGTGCCAGTGGCACAGTGAGCTGAGGCTGCAGGGGAGGGGCCAGGGGCCAGCCTCCCACGCCAGGAACTCAGGGGCCAACCTAGAGGTCACAAACCTGCCATCAATCCATATGAGGATCAATATGATTCCACAAGATGGAATTTGGTTAGTTTGTTTCTAAATGTGTAATTAAATAAAAAAATGTTAAAGGAATATTCTGATTGCAGAGAAGTGTCAGGATTAAGGCTGCTTGAGCCCCTTTTTTTCATACATGAAGATCTGGATGACCTTGTAAACTGGAGTAATAGTAAAAAGTGCAGGGTCATGCATGTAGGGATTAATAACAAGAATTTTGGTTATAAATTGGGGACACACACCAGTTGGAAGCAACAGGGGAGGAGAAAGATCTTGGAGTGTTGATTGTGAGCCACCAATGTGATATGGCCGTTAAAAAAGCTAATGCGGTTTTGGAATGCATCAGGCGAGGTATTTCCAGTAAAGATAAGGAGGTGTTAGTACAGTTATACAAGGCACTGGTGGGACCTCATCTGGAATACTGTGTGCAGTTCGGGTCTCCCATGTTTAAGAAGGATGAATTCAAACTGAAACAGGTACAGAGAAGGGCTACTAGGATGATCCGAGGAATAGAAAACCTGTCTTATGAAAGGAGACTCAGAGTTTGGCTTGTTTAGCCTAACCAAAAGGCTGAAGGGAGATATGATTGCCCTCTATAAATATCAGAGGAATAAATACCAGAGAGGGAGAGGAATTATTTAAGCTCAGTACCAATGTGGACACAAGAACAAATGGATATAAACTGGACACTAGGAAGTTTAGACTTGAAATTAGACGAAGGTTTCTAACCATCAGAGGAGTGAAGTTCTGGAACAGCCTTCCAAGGGGAGTAATGGGGGCAAAAGACATATCTGGCTTCAAGACTAAGCTTGATAACTTTGTGGAGGGGATGGTATGATGGGATAGCCTAATTCTGGCAATTAATTGATCTTTGATTATTAGCAGGTAAATATGCCCAATGGTCTGTGATGGGATGTTAGATGGGGGTGGGATCTGAGTTGCTACAGAGAATTCTTTCCTGGGTGCCAGCTGGTGAGTCTTGCCCACATGCTCAAGGTTTAACTAATCGCCATATTTGTGGTCAGGAACGAATTTTTCTCCAGGGAACATTGGCAGAGGCCCTGGAGGTTTTTTGCCTTCCTCTGCAGTGTGGGGCACGGGTCACTTGTTGGAGGATTCTCTGCACCTTGTGGTCTTTAAGCCATGATTTGAGGACTTCAATAGCTCAGACATAGGTTAGGGGTTTGTTACAGGAGTGGGTGGGTGAGATTCTATGGCCTGCACTGTGCAGGAGGTCAGACTAGATGATCATAATGGTCCCTTCTGACCTTAAGTCTAGGTGCATGACACTCTTTAGTAACATGATTACATACTTTTTTTCACCCTACAAGACTTCTGACTCATTCAATATACCAGGAATCAAAAAGAACTGTGTAGCGAATGAGGCTTTTGTCTACAAGAACCCTGCCTCCTTTGTTGTAGAGGCTGAATGTTGTGGAGCAAATAAAGCAGAGAATTATAGGGAGAAAAAGGATAGTCTCATGGTTACAGACCTTGAATGCCACCCTGAAGAACTGAATGTTATCCTTACTTCTGCAATGCTGAACAAGTCACTTAAACCAAAACTCACAGGTACCCACTGTGTGGAGTGAGTACCAGGGATCGAGGCCAATGGGTCAGAGTTGCAGAAGTGGGGTGTGCTCAATGCTACAACTGAAATCAAATAGAACTTTGCTTTGAATATATAAAGTGCTACAGAAATAGTAAGTACTCTGAAAAAAATAAGGCCTGACCCACAGGATTCTCAACGAGGGCTACTGGTCACCTACCACCTGACAATACTGGGCGGCGAGGGTGCCCGGAGAGCAGCTGCTAGAGAATGGCCCTGCACCCGCTTGCAACCAAGGGCAAGAGAACACGGACCTTTGCTCCCTGCGCGGCGCAGGGGGAGCATTTCCCTTCCCCCACGCTGGGGGCAGCGACACGGAGCATTTACCTTTGGTGAGCGTGTCCAGCACCCCGGATTTCTCCAGGTAGCGGCGGAACTGCTCCCGCTTAGACTCCGTGGCCTGAGGGAAGGATGGGAACAAGGTTAGCGCGGGCCGGGGCGAGGCAGCCCGGGGTCGGCGAGCCGGCTTCGCCCGGGCCTGTCTGAGAAGGGCGCAGAGGCAGCCAGCGGGACACCGAGACTCCGCGGTGGAGGAGGGGGGACCAAGAGAGGGCGGTGGGTTCCGGGGAGAAGTTGCAGCCCCGCACATTGTAATGCGCCATCCCCGCCCGCTCCGCACCGAGTCGCTCTAACGACTGGGCCGCGCTTGCGCCCTGGGTCTTTTACGGGAGGGAGGGGAAGACACGCAGCGTCCCATCAGTCACCATGGAGACGGGAATACACGGCCCTGCCCCTCCCCCAACTTCTTTTTGGCGTCCTTCCTTGCGCCTTTCCGCGACCTGTCTCTGATCCACTCTTCTCCCCCACTTCCGCACGTTCTCCCGCCTTCCTACCGCAGGCCCTGCCCAGCCCCGCCCCCTTCCCCCGCCCGGCCACTCAGCTCCCTTCTCCCGCCTTCCCTCAGGCCCTGCCCAGCCCCCTTCTCCCTCCCACTCAGCTCCCTTCTCCCCTCAGGTCGTGCCCAGCTCAGCCCCCTTCCCCCGCCTGGCCACTCAGCTCCCTTCTCCCTTCTCCCTTCTCCCCTCAGGCCGTGCCCAGCCCAGCCCCCTTCTCCTCGCCTGGCCACTCAACTCCCTTCTCCCGCCTTTCCTCAGGCCCTGCCCAGCCCCCTTCTCCCTCCCACTCAGCCCCCTTCTCCCCTCAGGCCGTGCCCAGCCCAGCCCCCTTCTCCTCGCCGCCCGCCTGGCCACTCTTCCCCCGTTTCCCCGCAGGCCGTGCCCAGCTCAGCCCCGTTCCCCCGCCTGGCCACACCGCTCCCCTCGCCCCTCAGGCCGTGCCCAGCTCAGCCCCCTTCTCCTCGCCGCCCGCCTGGCCACTCTTCCCCCTTGTCCCCTCAGGCCGTGCCCAGCTCAGCCCCTTTCCCCCGCCTGGCCACTCAGCTCCCTTCTCCCCTCAGGCCGTGCCCAGACCAGCCCCCTTCTCCTCGCCGCCCGCCTGGCCACTCAGCTCCCTTCTCCCCTCAGGCCGTGCCCAGCCCAGCACCCTTCTCCTCTCGCCGCCCGCCTGGCCACTCAGCTCCCTTCTCCCCTCAGGCCGTGCCCAGCCAGCCCCCTTCTCCTCGCCGCCCGCCTGGCCACTCTTCCCCTTCTCCCCTCAGGCCGTGCCCAGCTCAGCCCCCTTCCCCCGCCTGGCCACTCAGCTCCCTTCTCCCTTCTCCCCTCAGGCCGTGCCCAGCCCAGCCCCCTTCTCCTCGCCTGGCCACTCAGCTCCCTTCTCCCGCCTTTCCTCAGGCCCTGCCCAGCCCCCTTCTCCCTCCCACTCAGCCCCCTTCTCCCCTCAGGCCGTGCCCAGCTCAGCCCCCTTCTCCTCGCCGCCTGCCTGGCCACTCTTCCCCCTTCTCCCCTCAGGCCGTGCCCAGCTCAGCCCCCTTCCCCCACCTGGCCACTCAGCTCCCTTCTCCCCTCAGGCCGTGCCCAGCTCAGCCCCCTTCTCCTCGCCGCCTGCTTGGGCCAGTCAGTCCCCTTCTCCCCTCAGGCCGTGCCCAGCCCAGAACCCTTCTCCTCGCTGCCCGCCTGGCCACTCTTCCCCCTTCTCCCCTCAGGCCGTGCCCAGCTCAGCCCCCTTCCCCCGCCTGGCCACTCTTCCCCCTTCTCCCCTCAGGCCGTGCCCAGCCCAGCCCCCTTCTCCTCGCCGCCCGCCTGGCCACTCAGCTCCCTTCTCCCCTCAGGCCGTGCCCAGCCCAGCCCCCTTCTCCTCGCCGCCCGCCTGGCCACTCAGCTCCCTTCTCCCCTCAGGCCGTGCCCAGCCCAGCCCCCTTCTCCTCGCCGCCCGCCTGGCCACTCTTCCCCCTTCTCCCCTCAGGCCGTGCCCAGCACAGCCCCCTTCCCCCGCCTGGCCACTCAGCTCCCTTCTCCCCTCAGGCCATGCCCAGCCCAGCCCCTTCTCCCCGCCGCCTGCTTGGCCACTCAGCCCCCTTCTCCCCTCAGGCCGTGCCCAGCCCAGCCCCCTTCTCGCCTGGCCACTCAGCTCCCTTCTCCCGCCTTTCCTCAGGCCCTGCCCAGCGCCCTTCTCCCTCCCACTCAGCCCCCTTCTCCCCTCAGGCCGTGCCCAGCCCAGCCCCCTTCTCCTCGCCGCCCGCCTGGCCACTCAGCTCCCTTCTCCCCTCAGGCCGTGCCCAGCTCAGCCCCCGTCCCCCGCCTGGCCACTCAGCTCCCTTCTCCCCTCAGGTCGTGCCCAGCCCAGCCCCCTTCTCCTCGCCTGGCCACTCAGCTCCCTTCTCCCGCCTTTCCTCAGGCCCTGCCCAGCCCCCTTCTCCCTCCCACTCAGCCCCCTTCTCCCCAAAGGCCGTGCCCAGCCAGCCCCTTCTCCTCGCTGCCCGCCTGGCCACTCTTCCCCCTTCTCCCCCGGCCGTGCCCCGCTCCGCCCCCGTCCCCCGCCTGGCCACTCAGCTCCCTTCTCCCCTCAGGCCGTGCCCAGCTCAGCCCCCTTCTCCCCGCCGCCTGCTTGGCCACTCAGCCCCCTTCTCCCCTCAGGTCGTGCCCAGCCCAGCCCCCTTCTCCTCGCCTGGCCACTCAGCTCCCTTCTCCCGCCTTTCCTCAGGCCCTGCCCAGCCCCCTTCTCCATCCCACTCAGCCCCCTTCTCCCCTCAGGCCGTGCCCAGCCCAGCCCCCTTCTCCTCGCCGCCCGCCTGGCCACTCTTCCCCCTTCTCCCCTCAGGCCGTGCCCAGCTCAGCCCCCTTCTCCTCGCCGCCTGCTTGGCCAGTCAGTCCCCTTCTCCCCTCAGGCCCTGCCCAGCCCAGCCCCCTTCTCCTCGCCGCCCGCCTGGCCACTCTTCCCCCTTCTCCCCTCAGGCCGTGCCCAGCCCAGCCCCCTTCTCCTCGCCGCCCGCCTGGCCACTCAGCTCCCTTCTCCCCTCAGGCCGTGCCCAGCCCAGCCCCCTTCTCCTCGCCGCCCGCCTGGCCACTCAGCTCCCTTCTCCCCTCAGGCCGTGCCCAGCCCAGCCCCCTTCTCCTCTCCGCCCGCCTGGCCACTCAGCTCCCTTCTCCCCTCAGGCCGTGCCCAGCCCAGCCCCCTTCTCCTCGCCTCCCGCCTGGCCACTCTTCCCCCTTCTCCCCTCAGGCCGTGCCCAGCCCAGCCCCCTTCTCCTCGCCGCCCGCCTGGCCACTCAGCTCCCTTCTCCCCTCAGGCCGTGCCCAGCTCAGCCCCCTTCTCCCCGCCGCCTGCTTGGCCAGTCCGTCCCCGGTAAGCTGCCTCCGGCTGAAGCCGTTCCCACCCAGTTACCCGCGTGTTAGCTGCTCCACGCTGAGAGCACCCTGTGGGCGCTGTGCTCACGGTGCCCCGTGGTTGCGCTCGGAGCGGGAAGGCCAGGTGCTGGGATACAGCGTCATACAAGCTAATGCACAGCCTCGCTGGCTCTGCTGCTACATGGTATGTAAGGCAGTGCAGCGGCCAGAGTCTGATAAATGTTCGGTGCTACGCACTATCTTTGCCAGTGTCAGGGGGCCGCATGTTAGATATGCCCGGCGGTTGCCACTTTGTATTGTTGGTGTCACTGGGCATAAATCTAGGTAACTCGGGAGGATGGCTCTAGGCCTATGTGAACCAAAGTACCTCTATGTGAAGCGCTTTAGTTAGCCTTACTAAACTTTTGTAATCTCTTGTGCTATGTGCTGACTACTGGCAGCTGCAAGGCCGGTTGGTACCAGATACAGCCAATATTAGATAAAATAGGCGGAAAGCAGATGCTGTAATCAAGGCTATATGCATGAGAAAATACTCCCCACAGTGGAAAAGTACAGATAAAAAAAAAAGGGGGGGGGGGTAATAAATGCTGGGACCCCGCCTGCGCGCAGGTGTGCAGGATTTGAGATTGCTATTTCTCCCTTGCACCTTATTTGGGCTCAAATAAACTTGGTTTGCTTCTCCACCCTGGTGTGTTAATTAGTGTGACGCACACTGGGCAACGAACCCCACTGTTGCCCCCTCGGCCCCTTTGGGCCGGCAACAGTATCACTGCCAGGGCAGGGGAGCAGAAGTTCCTGTCTTGCCTTCTTTAATGCTTCTTCATGATGGGGAGGAAAGCTACAGTACAGTGATCTGAAAAGAAAAGAAGGTGAGGTCCTGGGTGTTTGCTATGGAGTATCTAACAGATATGCTGCTCAGAATATAAACTGCCCAGAGTGGAAAGGGCTTGTCTACACAGGGAAAATATTGCAAAATAAGCTAGAGCAGTGGTTTTCAACCAAGGGTATGCATACCCACTGTGGGTACACAGAAGTCTTCCAGGCGGCGTGTCTACTTGTCTTCGCAGGGGCGGCTCTAGGGATTTTGCTGCCCCAAGCACGGCAGGCAGGCTGCCTCCGGCAGTTTGCCTGCAGAGGGTCCGCTGGTCCTCCGAAGCCACGGGACTAGCGGACCCTCCGCAGGCAAGCCGCTGGAGGCAGCCTGCCTGCCTGCCGCCCTCGCAGCACCGGCAGAGCGCCCCCTGCGGCTTGCAGGCACGTGCTTGGCGTGCTGGGGCCTGGAGCCACCCTGTGTCTACGTCAGTGTTTCTCAGCCTGGGGTGGGGGGGGTGCATCGATAGATTTAGGGGGGCTGCAAGCAAGGCTGTTGCCTGGCACTCTACACCACAGGGAGCCCAGTAATGCTAAGTTGTATGCTTTAGCCCCAGGCAGTGGATCTCAGGCTTCAGACTCCTGAAAGGGATACAGTGGTCAGGAAAGGCTGAGATTAGAATCAATGAGCTACAGTGTGAATTTACAATGCAGTAGCTAGTCCATACTAACTCCCTGTGTGGACATTTATTCTTAGGGCTCTACCAAAATCACATACATGAAAAATATGTCACAGAAGAATTACTTGTGTTTTGCTTACAATACTCCTGCTAATACAGACCAGAATGATGTTTGCTTTTTTTGCAACAGTGTTACACTGTTAACTCATATTAAGCTTGTGATCCACTATGATTCCCAGATCCCTTTCTGCAGTACTCCTTCCTAGGCAGTCATTTCCCATTTTGTATGTGTGCAACTGATTGTTCCTTTCTAAATGGAGTACTTTGCATTTGTCCTTATTGAATTTCATCGTATTTACTTCAGGTCATTTCTCCAGTTTGTCCAGATCATTTTGAATTTTAATCCTATCTTTCAAAGCACTTGCAACCCCTCCCAGGTTGGTATCATTCACAAACTTTATAAGTGTACTCTCTATGCCATTATCAAAATCATTGATGAAGATATTGAACAGAACCGGACCCAGAACCAGTCCCTGCGGGACCCCACTCATTATGTTGGGGGAGGGATAGCTCAGTGGTTTGAGCATTGGCCTGCTAAACCCCGGGTTATGAGTTCAGTCCTTGAGGGGGCCATTTGGGGAACTGGGGGTAAAAATCTGGGGATTGGTCCTGCTTTGAGCCAGGGGTTGGACTAGATGACCTCCTGAGGTCCCTTCCAACCCTAATATTCTATGCCCTTCCAGCATAACTGTGAACCACTGATCACTACTCTCTAGGAATGATTTTCCAAACCAGTTATGCACCCACCTTATAGTAGCTCCCTCTAGGTTGTATTTCCCTAGTTTGTTTATGAGAAGGTCTTGTGAGACAGTATCAAAAGCCTGGCTAAAGTCAAGCTATACCACATCTATCACTTTCCCCCATCCACAAGGCTTGTTACCCTCTCAAAGAAAGCTATCAGGTTGGTTTGACACAATTTGTTCTTGACAAATCCATGCTGACTGTTATTTATCACCTTATCGTCTAGGTGTTTGCAAATTTATTGCTTAATTATTTGCTCCATTATCTTTCCAGGTACAGAAGTTAAGCTGACTGGTCTGTAATTCCCTGGGTTGTCCTTATTTCTCTTTTTATAGATGGGCACTAGATTTGCCCTTCTGGGCATGTCCTACTTTCTTATTGTCCCTCCATTAAACTTCACTCTGAACCATTTAGTTACGTTGTTGCATTTAAGACTTAATATTTTACTAACCTTGATGTTTAGGCTTTTGTAGGACATCTTTGGATTAAACTGTGGTTCCTATTTTCTGTAGTCATTTATAAATCATCAATGAACTGAAATGTAGAGAAAACATCAAACAAAAGTAATATTAATGTAGATCATTTTTTAACTAATGGTACAATTAAGGATGCAAAAGTTTTTCAGTAATAATTCAATTTTCACTTACTCATAGTTTTCTCCAGCAGGGCTTAAATTCTCGTAGAATATGTCTACACTGCAGCTGGGAGGTGAGAGTCCCAGCTTGAGTACACGGACTTGAACTAGCTCAGCTCAAGATAGCATACTGAAAATAGTAGTGTGGGCATAGTGGGACATATTCGTATATAAGATAAATGATTTAATTGGCATCACAGAGGCTTTGTGGGATAAGTCTCATGACTAGAATAATGGTATAGAGGGGGACAGCTCATTCGAGGAGGATGTGCTGGGGAAAAAAAGTAGATGGTGTTGCATTGTCCATCAAGAAGGCAGATCAGCTGAAAGTCTTTGGGTAAAAATAAAAGGTGGGGGGAAATATGGATGACATCATAGTAGAGGCCAGCTATAGACCACCAAATCAGGAAGAGGAGGTGGATGAGGCATTTCTAGAACAAATAACAAATATCCAAAACACAGGAGCTGGTAGTAATGGGGTTTTTACTCAGACATCTGCTGAAAAAGTAACACAACAAAACACAGCACTTCCAATAAATTCTTAGAATATATTGGGTCAATTTCTTGTTTCAGAAAGTGGAAGAAGTAACCTGTGGGACAGCCATTTTAGACTTGACTCTGGTCAAGGAGGAATTGGTAGCGAATCTGAAGGTGGAGTGCAATTTGGGTCAAAGTAATCATGAAATGATCGATTTAATGATTCTAAGGAAAGGAAGGCGTGAGATCAGGAGAATAAGGACTTCAAAAAAGCAGACTTTAACAAATTTAGAACATTGGTAGGTAAGGTCTCATGGGAATAAAATTTAAGGGATAAAGGAGTTCATGAGAGTTGGCAGTTTCTCAAGAAGACAGTATTAAAGGCATAAATTCAAACTATCTCAGTGTGAAGGAAAGAGAGAATAGTAAGAGGCCAATATAATTCCATCAGGTGCTCTTTAATGACCTGAAAATCAAAAAGGAATCCTACAAAAAGTGGAAACATGGACAAATTGCTAAGGAGGATTACAAAAGCGTAGCACAAGCATGTAGGGAACAAAATAAAAAAGGCTAAAGCACAAAATGAGTTACATCTAGCAATGAACATACAGTAAAAGGCAATTTGAAGAGGTTTGTTAAATACATCAGGAGTAAAAGAAGGATGGAGGAAAGTGTAGGTTTTCTATTTAGTGGGGAAGGAGATCTAATAACTGATGATATCAAGCAGCCTGAAGTGTTTAATGTCTCTTTTACTTCAGTCTTCAGTGAAAAGTGGTTGGATGGGGCAGGGGTCCCGGGGGGCATCAAGAATGAGAGGAGGGGTTGGGTGGGGTGGCAGGGGGCAGTCAGGGGACAGGGATGGAGGGTGGATGGGTCAGGGGTCCCGGGGGGGGCGTCAAGGAGCATGGGGGTTGGATGGGGCACGACCCCCGGGGGGTCACGACCCCCTTGTTGCCGGCCCAAAAGGCCTGAGGCAGCAAACAGTGGTTCGTTGCCCGGTGTACCTCGCTTCCAATAGACACACCAGGGTGGAGAAGCAGTCAAAAGTGTATTTGAGTTCTCAAATAACAGGATGCTCGGAGACACACACGTCTCAAATCAAGCACACAGACATAAGCTGTGTGTCTCTTCTTATACATGACTTCAACTAGGCATCCTCATTACCCCCCACTGTTCTCCTCCCCCCTTTACTCCCCTCCTATATAGTAGACATATTGTATAGCTGGCAATTACATCAAACAGATTAAATCATTCTTGACAACAAACAATTCATCTTATTAGTAACTTTTCAAGGCTGTTAGGTTGGTTTACTTCTGGATTTATTACTTTGCCTCCCCTCCCCTTCTCCTCTTTCTAAACTAAACACAAGTAGGGCCCCTTTTTACTATCTCCTGCTGCCAGTGTTGCACTGATAAGGAGCAGTTACACATTCCATTCTCAATTCTGACTTGCAAGGTTAATCAGAGTCCAACATGGAAGTGGTTTGGACAAGCTTAGCATCAACCCTGATTCATTCAGGCCTGGTACAGAAAGGCTTCATTAATACTGTGGTTTTTCCACCCTCCTGAGTTACCTAGGGTTATGCTTAATGACACCAACAATTCCCCCCTTTGAGAATACTCAACAAACATTTGGCTGAGTTTTTCTCATACTTTGAAGACAAAAAAATAATTAAGCTCTAGGGAGCTGGGGTTATTAATAAGGGAGCATTCAGTTCCACATTCATCCTCCCCATGGACCCGGTAGGATTTGGTATGTGGAAGCCCACACCCACCCTAACCGGTCCATATGCTTGGAAGGAGCACTGTGAATGTCCATACTTCCATCCAGAAAGCGTCCAAGTATGTCCCCCCGACCACAGATCAGATGGTTCCTGATGCGTCTGTAAGGGCAGTGGGCCAAGTCTGGTGTGCAAGATCCATCTAAATATACCAGATCCCACTGCAATACCTTCCCAGTCTCAGTGATTCTCAATACCATCTCTGTCAGCAACTTCTGGGTCATAGAACTAAGGGTGGAAATGACATATAACTCACCAACTCCAGCCTGTACTTGGGATAGCTGAGCTTCAAAAATAAGGCTAGTGGCCTTTTCTAGTTGGCCCAATTTCTTATCATGTTCCCAGCTTGTAAGAATATTTCAAATGGCCGCTGCATTATTGGCCTGAGTCCACAGGGATCTGGTCAATTCCCTCTGCTTGCAGAGGGAATAACCTAGGCTTTCTGGTGTGCTAATCTAATGGCAGCCCCTTGTGAGCAATACATGCTGAAGGATTTATCCCAAAACACAGGGTGCAGCCTGTAGAATAAACCCCAAAATCCAATCAATACCACATTCCCAAACAGGGGTCCCACAAATTTCTTCCTGCCAGTGTATAATTCTTGGTTTCTTCACCAGGGTCAGTTCATAATGTCCTTTTTGGTCAGGAAATCCGGGATTCTGACACTGCACAACGCTGTTGGTGGTCAGCAGGACTTAATAAGGGTCTTTCCAGCGTGGAGCCAAAGCAGTCTTTCGCTTAATGGATCTTTACATTAATCCAGTTTCCTGGTTCCAAGGAGTGGCAGGGCTTCTGGGGTCTTTGTGTAGTGCGTTTTTTACCTGTGAAAAAAAGAAACCTAACACATTTCATTAGTGCCTGTCAGCGATTTGCAGACTTTACAGCTGTGTGGGCACATTTAAGCCCCCCCCGTCTTGGTTATTAGCTAAGTCTTAGCTGAGAGCAGTGTCTTTGAATGGGGCTAATGCCCTATCTTTAAACTCAGCATGTTAGCTATTTTTCCTCAGTTAACTCGTCCTTCTTCCTTTTTCCTTTTTGGCTTCTTTTAACCTACAAAGGAAACTTAGCCTTCACTTATACATCTTTTTCTAACAATGAACACATATACATTGCCTTTATACAGTACATTAGTCTTATTATTTAAAGTTTGTCACATATATCCTTTTACTAAAATAACTTTTGTCAGAGCTTTAGGACAACAAGCTAGGACAAGCACACCCACTTTGACGAGTTTATTTCATACAACCTCTAGTGCAATAGTTTCCCACCATCCCCAGCCCTCTGGGTAGAAATCTGAGATAGCCAGAAGGATTCCATGTACAATATGGGGAGTGGGTTAACTTTCCATGTCCTTGCTTCCAAAAACTATTGGTATGCAAGTTTTACTAACAATTTTCAATTAAAAGATTTGGCCAATAAAGTTTCTCTTTCTCTTACTTAAGGAAATGTATTAAACTTTAGTATATCATATTTTTCCCAATTTATCCAAACACTTTGTATTCTAAGTTGAACAAAACAAGTATCTGTATTCCAATCCAGACCATCCCATAAACAAAACAATTCTGGCCACGAGACAAACACCACAAGACAGAACATAAAACACAAAACATAATTTTTACTGTGCCATCAAAGGCATGGTATGTTGAATGCTGTTCAGCTAGCATCAGTTTTCTCTGATTATCTGAAAGACAAAAACAGGAGTCTACCCTTTCTGGGCAGTCAATCATCACTAAAAATATACAAGTACCTTCGTTGATTTCAGGCAAAACAGGGGAATTACCCCATATTTTCATATATATGTTTCATAGGCAGCTTAGGTCTCAGTGACTTCTACTTTATCAATTAGATAACTTGCATCAATACAGATGCTTCCTGACTTGCTTTTAACTTTTAACTCCTGCTTTTAAACACTGAAAGAAAACATCACCACTTATAGTGCCTTTAGAACCTAATAAGATTACAATGCATAGTTTGTACAGCTATCTCACAGTGCTCAGCTGTTACAGCAATGAAAGTGTTATAATAAGCTGCAGTTGAGAGCATGAGGTAGACCAGACATTGAGTTGGAAGTAGCAAGCACCTGTGTTTAAAATTGGTTGATACCAGAAGGCCTGACTATACTCATTCCCTGTTTGGGGACAATATGTTATGTCATGGTACATGTATTGTCTTGCCAGTGCAGACATGCTTACTTGTTAGGCAAGCGGTGGGCAAACTTTTTGGACCAATGGCCACACCTGGGTGGGGAAATTGTATGCAGGGCCATGAATGTAGGGCTAGGGCAAGGGGTTGGGGTGCAGGAGGAGTGCAGGGTGCTGCAGGGACTCAAGGTGCAGGGGATTGGAGTGCAGGGTGCAGGAGGGGTTCAGAGTGTGGGCTGCAGCCTGGTGCTGCTTACCTCAAGCGACTCCGGGCTGGCAGTGGCACACAGCATGTCCGGCAGTGGCTCCTGGGGGTGGGGAAACTGCATCTGAAACTGACTTGGAATAAAGACCAGAACCTCTTTTATGCAGCTGACTGAAAGTGAGAGGGGATGGGCAAAGGAACTGTTTGTTTCCCATCCCCCGATCCTTGGGCTGCTTCTGTATTTAAGGCCTGACCCAACTGTCATTAAAATCTTCCACTGATTTGCATGGGAATTGGATTAGACCCCTACCTGATCTCCAGGATAGTTTAGAGCAGAGTATATAAATGATGTTATCTGCCAATTACTTCTCTCTGGACCATTTTAGCCACAAGGGATTGCTGTAGCACACAAATGATCTGGCCATGCAGTCTTTTCTTCCAGAACATCTCCTCTACCCAGTGTCCAGTAGTTTAGAGACAACTACAAAAGGTGTCTGAACAATTAACAAGGTGATAAAAATGCAAAAAGCCACAAAACCTTATCTACCTGTTTTTTTGGCAGGGTACTGTGATATATCTCAACTTTAGTAAGGCTTCTTATACTGTGTCACATGACCTTCTCATAAGCAAATTTGGGAAATACAGCCTAGACAAATGTACTATAAGGTGGGTGCACAACTGGTTTTCAGTGGTTCACAGTTAAGCTGGAAGGGCATATTGAGTGGGGTCCCACAGGGATTTGTCCTGGGTCCAGTTCTATTCAATACCTTCATAAATAATTTGGATATAATGGCATAGATAGTACAGTTATAAAATCTGTGGCCAATACCAAGCTGGGAGGGGTTGCAAGTGCTTTGGAGGATGTGATATAATTCAAAATGATCTTGACAAACTGGAGAAATGGTATGAAATAAATAGGATGAAATTCAGTAAGGACAAATGCAAAGTACTACACAGAAAGGAATAATCAATTGCACAAATACAAGATGAGAAATGACTGCCTAAGAAAGAGTACTTCTGAAAAGGATCTGGGAATTATAGTGGATCACAAACTAAATTAGAGAGACAAGGTGGGTGAGGTAATATCTTTTATTGGACTAACTTTTGTTGGTGAAAAACAAACTTTCAAGCTTCCACAGAGCTCTTCAGCAAGACATGACATGTAATACTTCCACTTCTAGTCAGTGCTGATAAGGCCTCAACTGGAATACTGTGTCCAGTTCTAGGCACCACACTTTGGGAAAGATGTGACAAATTGGAGAAAGTCCAGAGAAGACAAACCAAAATGTTTTAAGGTACAAAAAACATGATTTAAGAGGAAAGATTGAAAAAATTGGGTTTGTTCAATCTGGAGAAGAGAAGCCTGAGCAGTGACATTTTAACAGTCTTCAAGTATATAAATGTTTGTTATAAAGAGGAGGGTGATAAATTCTTTTCCTTATCCACTGAGGACAGGACAAGAAGCAATGGGCTTAAATTGGAGTAAGGAAAATTTAGGTTAGACGAGGGGTTGGCAACCTCTGGCACGCGGCTCGCCAGGGTAAGTACCCTGGCGGGCCGGGCCAGTTTGTTTACCTGTCACATCGGCAGGTTCGGCGGACCGCAGCTCCCACTGGCTGCAGTTCGCCGTCCCAGGCCAATGGGGACGGCGGGAAGCGCCGCGAGCCGAGGGATGTGCTGGCTGTGGCTTCCCACTGCCCCCATTGGCCTGGGACAGCGAACCGTGGCCAATGGGAGCCACAATCAGCCGAACCTGCTGACGCAGCAGATAAACAAACTGGCCCGGCCCGCCAGGGTGCTTACCCTGGTGAGCTGTGTGCCAGAGGTTGCCGACCTCTGGGTTAGACATTAGGAAAAACTCCCTAACTGTAAGGGTAGTTAAGCACTGGAACAAATTACCTAGGGAGATGTGGAATCTCCCTCATTAGAGGTTTTTAAGAACAAGTCAGGCTAACACCTGTCAGGAGTGGTCTCTAGACAATAGTTAGTCCTGCCTCAGTGCAGGGAACAGGACTAGATGACTTATCAAGGTCCCTTCCAGTCCTACATTTCTATGATTCTATGATTCAACATTAGCGAGCCCATCAGTGCAAGCCAGCTGTGGTTAGGTTTGTTTGTTTTTTGTAAAGGCTAATATATTAATGCGGCACCAATCCATTTTCAGTGCACCTAACATCTTGCAGGACCATGCAGGATAGTATTAACATGAAAAGATCAGCCTGATGTTACTCTAGCAGAGAAACCACCATTTAGTATTGCCAACCCAAAGTGTTATAAAAACGTGAGTCAGGCCCCCGTAAATCATGAGATTTTTTAAAAATAATAAATCTGGGGTTCTTTTTATTAGCCTTCTACTTTTTGAGACTTTTTCAGGTTTTTTCCCCAGACATGAGGACTAGAATTTTTTTTTTAAGGAACGCTGAGATTTTGTGTGACTCCAGGAGCTAGGTGTTTAAGAAAAACATCAAATATCCCATGACTCGAGATAACATTTGCAAGAGTTGGTAATATATGATTATACTGAGTATATGGATTTTTTAGTATTTTAGAGTTTGATCCTGGAAAGACTTATTGCCAGACATAGGACCCAAGACCGTAACTGAATTCATTCATGTGCAAGGATCAATTCCTTATTATTGGGCATTGACATATTTGCTTCAGTGGGACTACATACAATTGTAAGTGTTTGCTGGATCAGATTCTTAGGACTAACCTACATTACCACCACCAGTAAATTGTCACTGGTAGAAGCATATTGGTGGTAAAAATGCCTAATTGTTGGCTGCAGTACAACAGCACGGTTGCTACCACTGGTGATTTCACCTGTACTGTCGGTTAGTGAAGATACATAAAAGTACTTAACATTGTTGGTGCCACTAGGCCTGAGTAAACCAAAGTTGTGACTTTGGGCCTGAAGTGAACCAAAGTTCTTACATGCTGTGAACTTTAACCAGCCTAAGATGCTAACAGACTGCAAGCAAAATGTGTAACTGTCAGCAATTTCAGCTTGCAAATGTAGGAGTTTGAAACAGCAGAAGCGGCGGGGAGGAGGGGGAGAGAGGGGGAAGGAAAATCTGTATGCGTTTGTTCTGTGAAGGCCAGAGATAAGCTTGTGGATGAGACCTTTTCTAACACGCTGAAATGTAATGCCTAATGTAGCTGCTGCTGGGAAGGGAGGGGTGAGGGGGAAAACCGAACAAAAGGCTTACACAAACAAGGGGGGTATAAATGCTGGGATCCCGCCTGCGCGCGGGTGTGCAGGATTTGAGAATGCTTTTCTCCCTGGCACCATATTTGGGCTCAAATAAACCTGGTTTTGCTTCTCCACCCTGGTGTGATAATTAGTGCGACGCACACCGGGCAACGAACCCTGCTGTTGCTCCGCCTCGGGCTCTTTGAGCCGGCAACAGTTTTGGCGTCCCTGGGTGGGCTCGAGGCAAAATTGTGCCTTGCCCGGACTCCTCCAATGGCCGGTGGACGATGGTCACAGCCGATGCCTAGCGTGCACTGGTGTCTTTACCGGGGGCCTCGGCAGAGACGCATCAGGCTGACCTTGGAGGACACAACGGTGCAACGCACTCAGATAGTGGAGAAGCAGCTGCGGGCGACGGTGAGGAACCGGTCCTGTGGATAAGGTAGGAACAGTCCAGTGGTGTGGACTTTTGCCTGAGGCTGGGGACGCCCAGCCGTTGTAATTCCCACTAGACGAGAGAGCGTCCTATAGTGGGTCAAGGGCAAGCCCATGGTATGGGGCAAGGACAGGGTAAGGTTAGTAGGGCAAGGTGTACGCCCCTAGAATGCATTCTAGCAAATTGGAAGGTATTTGGTTTGGATCCAATGACTAAAAGTGAACTGAAAAGATTTTATACAGTAGACTGGCCTCAGTATCAGTTAGAGAGCCAGGAAAGGTGGCCACCAGAAGGATCACTTAATTACAACATGATCCTTCAATTACTTCTGTTTTGTCAGCGAATGGGTAGCTTCTGAAGCTGTTTGTATATAGAGCTCTTGTAAAAAATCCCTCATCATATGCCCCAGAGCTGCACTGGGAGGAGAACTGTCCGTGGGAATGTCTGTCTCTGCTGGGCTCATGCCATTTGAATTTATTGACTGTGCAGCAAGATAAGATGCATCGTGGCAATAGGAAACAATGGCCTTGGTGTGTGTGTGTGTGTATACCTGTGTGAGTGTTCGTTACTGGAAGACGCCCAGATTGCCCTGTGAAGCGATTGCTAATGATCAGGAGTAGTCTAACGCAAGCCCAGTAACTAGTGGATCTTTAGGAGATCCGACCCACGGTGGGCTGACTCAGCCTGGCATCGTCCGGCGAGGAAGCTGCCTGGGTCTAGGAATGTGTGAACCCATCTTCCCTCCCCCCCCTTCCTTTCCGTGTGGGCTACTGACAGTCTGATCATCTCATTGGATGCAATTAGAGTATGCGGCGCTGTGTCTCTCAGAGACTAGCCGACGCTCTTTGCTGAAAGGGGATGTAGGAGAGTCAGTCATCCTCGTTAGTCTCCCCTGTGTGAATGTTCTGTAGGGAGAGATTCTTAGTTTATGAGCCGCTAGCGCGGACAGGGTACCCTCTCTGTGTGTGTAAGTGGAAAGTGGGTAAGGGACAGTCTAAAAATTCTACCTCACCCCCTAAGGGTACCCCAGCATAGTACATGTACGTACATTATGGTCCTAAAACCTGCAGGTATTTAGAGAATTGGAATCTTCACATGTGTGAAAATCCATCTAAACAGTGCCCATTAGAAGGTATCTTCAATCTAGATAAGATCATATATCTCAGAGGAGCTTTTAATCACAAAGAAAAGCCTCTGACACAGTGTGAGCAATTTGTCTAGGAATGGGTTAATTTGAAACTCGGCTAACCCCAGAGATAAAGAGAGAGCTGCTCTACGTACAAGGTCAAGAGCCAGCACACAGACTATGCTAAGTAAAACTGCTTTCAGCCCCAGCTGGTTGTGGAAAACAGGGACAAAGGCAAACCAAAGGCAGTACAAGTTACAAAACTGAGATTGCATTTGCAAAGCTTAACGGTTCAGTGAGATCCAAC
This sequence comes from Mauremys mutica, assembly GCF_020497125.1. Lineage (NCBI taxonomy): Eukaryota > Metazoa > Chordata > Testudines > Geoemydidae > Mauremys > Mauremys mutica. Next base: position 1,719,425 of record NW_025423354.1, on the reverse strand, counting down.
AGTTTTTGCAACCCCGAAGCCATAGGGCAGCTGACCTGAACTGGAATCTCTGAAAGAGACGCCGCAGGAGAGTCCAGGGTGTAAAAGAACAGCCATCCCAAGAGTGGAAGCATGTTGGAAATTCTGGACAAGCTGTATACAGGATAATCTCCCGTCCACCTATTTCCCTTCTCTGAACATTATACACAGACGTGGCCAGTCTGGATATGTGTAAGTATTAAAGTGGCTTAAGGCTTGGAGCATTCATATTTTTCCTGAGTGATGTGGGAGTGTTCCCAACACTCTCCATTGTTTTATTATTTTTAATGAAGCTTTAAAATTTGGTTATATGGTGTGATTTCTCTACCCCCCCCCCTGCAATGTCACTTGGATCACCTGACATAAGGGATAATTGGTAACAGAAATTTGTCACAGTTTGGTGAGCAATAGAGAATGGGGGAGCCCTGCAGAATTTACACCATCTATCTGTTTTACCCTTGTTATTTTATGTTTGCTGTGTTTGGTATTATATGATAAGGATTGTATGGTTAAAGGTGAGCCCTAATAGAATAAGGAAACACTATCTGGTTTTGGTGCACTATCTAGTTTTAGCTCTGTTCTGTTTAACCGGTTACTGTTGGTTTTTCTGCTCTGTTCATTTGGGCGTTAGGTGTGTGGGCGGAACTGAACTTCTCGTTCGTAATTCCTCAGGGTGGAAGCCATGTGTGCGATGAAGCTCTGAGGTTGTATTGAGATAATTCTGTCCCGCCCCCCCCTGTAACGGACAATGTAATAGAAGTAGGAAAAATCTGGCTTAGACTGTAATTTTCTCTGCTCTCTGTGTAATTTTCTTTTCTGTTTAAGTGTCAGCAGACAAATGGGTGGGTCTCTGGGTAGACCCCTTTAGGAGTTTGGATTGTGTGTTAAGTAAATGGCCTTTACCCAATGGCCATGTATTTTTGCCCAGGTGGCAAGCCTTACTAGGGAGGACTTGAGTAGTTTTGGGAGTAAAATGTTTTAGGGAAAAGACCAGAAGGGTGGGGGCTAGCTGTGAAGCCCACCCTCCTAGCTAAACTGGTAGTGGAATAAGTTTGTGTCCAGGATAGGAACGGTTCAGCGAGAAAAGCAGGATCGGGCCCAGGCAGGCAGGCAACAGAGAGATTGGAAAACAGGTTGGAAACTTTTAAGGGTGTAGTGGAAAGAAGGAGTAAGTGAGTATAAGCATGGAAATTTCAAATACTCAGGAGGATATTTGAAATGGTGATTTGAATTGGTAAGTGTCTGCTGAAGGAAAAAGCAAGTGATTTAAGGGAAGAGCATGTGATTTTTAAGGGAAAGTGAAAAGTTAACTCTTTAATTGCTGGAGGGAACAGCAGTTAAACTTTGTAAAAATGCTAAAGAGAAGTTTTTGGTGTCTTTCAAATGTTTGTAAATAAATTCAGGCAAAGAAAATATGGGGTAATTCTCCTGAATTAACAAGAGTATTTGTATATTTTAAGTAATGATTGACTGCCCAGAATGGGGTAGACTTTTGTTTTGTCTTTCAGATAATCAAAGAAAACTAATGCCAGCTGAACAGTATTCAACATATCATGCATTTACTGACAGAGTAACAATTATGTTTTGTGTTCTATGTTCTGTCTTGTGGTGTTTTGTCTCGTGGCCAAAATTGTTGTGTTTAATATTTTTATGGGATGGTCTGATTTAAAATCAAGTAGCAGTGTTAAATTGAAATGCAGATACTTGTTTTGTTTTACTTAGAATACAAAGTGTTTGGATATATATATCAGAAGAATGTGATATACTAAAGTCTAATACATTTTCTTAAGTAAGAGAAAGAAACTTTATTAGCCAAATCTTTTAATTGAAAATTGTTATAAAAATTTGCATACTAACAGTCTTTAAAAGCAAGGACATGGAAAGTTAACCCACTCCCCATATTGTACATGGGATCCTTCTGGCTACCTCAGACTTCTAGCCAGAGGGCTGGGATGGTGGAAAGCTATTGGACTAGAGGTTATATTAAGTGAACTCATCAAAGTGGGTGTGCTTGTCCTGGCTTGTTGTTCTAAAGCTCTGTAATAAGGTTATTTTAGTAAAAGGGTATATGTGGCATACATTAAATAAAACTAATGTACTGTGTATGTGTTTATTGTTAACAAAAGGTGTATAAGTAAAAGTTTCCTTTATAGGTTAAAGAAAAAAATGGGAAAAGGAAAAAGAATAGTTAACATGCTAAAAATGAACTGGCCAAGATTTGTGCTGAGACAAACTTAAAGTGGCCAGATGCCCTTCCTTTGGCACTAATAAGTATAAGAACCATTACTTGGCTAAAAACCAGAAAAAGGGGGGACTTAAATTTGCCCATGCAACTATAAAATTTGTAAAATCTGCAAAGACACTAATGCAATGTGTTAGGTTTCTTTTCTCACAAGTAAAGAAGAAACAACCCAAAGATCCTAGCAGCCCTTCCACTCCTAGGAACCAGAAGACTGGGTCTACATAAAGATCCATCAACGAAAGACTGCCTTGGCTCCACGCTGGAAAGGCCCTTTCCAAGTCCTGTCTACCAACACTGCTGTGAAGTGCCAAAGACTGACTGCTTGGACCCAGGATTCTCACTGCAAAAAGACCCCTCCACATCAGAAGAATTTTCCTATTGATGATTAGCCTATTCTTTCTTCTAGTTCTACTGTGCTTCTGGACAGCAGGGAAGAAGGACAAGGTAACGTACTGGCAACCTATCCCTTGTCCACTGACAGACCAACTGTGCCTTTAGACTTTTCTAGAAAAAGCACAGCTATTACAGGGTGATATGTGCTGGAAACCTCTCCCCTGTAGGATGCTAAACCACAATTGTTTTGGGAAAGAAGAAGAAACACTCACTCCACTGACATTGCCAAAGTCCAGGAATTCCTGACTAAAAGGACATTGAGAACTGACCCTGGTGAAGAAACAAAGAATTGTACACTGGCAAGGAAGAAATTTATGGGACCCATGATTGGGAATGTGGTATTAATTGGATTTTGGGGTTTAATCTACAAGCTGTGCCCTGTGTTTTGGATAAATCCTTCAGTATGTATTGCCCTCCCTAATTGGATTTTAAATGACATTGCCCTTATCCAGTTTTCAAATCACTTCTACATACCCAGATTGCTCACAAGGGGCTGCCATTAGATTAGCACAACAGAGGGCCTGGGTTATTTCCTCTGGAAAGAAAGAATTGAGCAGATCCCTGTGGGCTAGGGCCAATATCTTAAAAGACAAGAACATGATAAGAAATTGGGCCAACTAGAAAAGGCTACTAGCCTTATTCTTGAAACTCAGCTATTTTAAGTACAGGCTGGAGTTGGTGAGTTACATGTAATTTCAGCCCTTAGTTCTATGACCCAGAAGTTACTGACAGAGATGGTATTGAATATCACTGAGGCTGGGAAGGTATTGCAGTGGGATCTAGACCAGACTTGGCCCACTGCCCTTACAGATGCATCAGGAGTACCATCTGATCTGTGGTCATGAAGACATACTTGGACACTTTCTGGATGGAAGTGGGGACATTCAGAGTGCTCCTTCCAAGCATATGGACCGGTTAGGGTGGGTGTGGGCTCCCACATACCGAATCCTGCTGGGTCCATGGGGAGCATGCATATGGGACTGAATTATTCACCGAGACATCTGGGAAATTAAACCACTTGGTATACCTACCTGATTTATAGTCAGTGTCCCAATCCCTTAGTTGTTAAATGAACATTCCACTCTTTTGTCCATGCATTCATTCCTGGGTTGGGGGTAACTAAGCTCAAAAGAGCAGTTGTACATATATCTGTAAAGCTTCATTGTTTTTTGTTTTTAAAGTTTGAGAAAACTCGCCAAAAGTTTGTTGAGTATTCTCAAAGGGGGGAATTGTTGGTGCCACTAGGCCTGAGTAAACCAAAGTTGTGACTTTGGGCCTGAAGTGAACCAAAGTTCTTACATGCTGTGAACTTTAACCAGCCTAAGATGCTAACAGACTGCAAGCAAAATGTGTAACTGTCAGCAATTTCAGCTTGCAAATGTAGGAGTTTGAAACAGCAGAAGCGGCGGGGAGGAGGGGGAGAGAGGGGGAAGGAAAATCTGTATGCGTTTGTTCTGTGAAGGCCAGAGATAAGCTTGTGGATGAGACCTTTTCTAACACGCTGAAATGTAATGCCTAATGTAGCTGCTGCTGGGAAGGGAGGGGTGAGGGGGAAAACCGAACAAAAGGCTTACACAAACAAGGGGGGTATAAATGCTGGGATCCCGCCTGCGCGCGGGTGTGCAGGATTTGAGAATGCTTTTCTCCCTGGCACCATATTTGGGCTCAAATAAACCTGGTTTTGCTTCTCCACCCTGGTGTGATAATTAGTGCGACGCACACCGGGCAACGAACCCTGCTGTTGCTCCGCCTCGGGCTCTTTGAGCCGGCAACAACATGAATAAGGATGCTTTCCCACATCAGCGCCTTAATGAGATGAAAATTCTTAGAGTTTGTTAAAATGCAATACTATTATTAATTTTATTTATTTTATAAATGTTATTAATGCATATTGCATGTTAATGAACCCAGTCATCGTTTACCCTGCAAATATGCAAAGGAATGTCTAACATGAATTACATTTGAAAAATATAAACCAATAAACAAAGTGAAAAATATAGTGCTAATATTTTTAAAAGGAAGAACTACATTTTTTTTCTTTTTCTAGACAAGCTTTCCAGTATTTTTTATAAAACTTTTTGTGTTCCTCTTTAGGGAATATGGTGTGATACAATTTTCTTAATTTTGGGACACACTTTAATAAACACCAGCAGAGAGTATGGGCCTTGATGTTACTTGCTTTTACCAGTTTCAGTGGTTTTAATGTTCTGTTTTATGTGAGCCACTGATTTTAAATAAACATTACATACAAAATTATTATTTTAAGCAAATTGTTTCCATATTTTACTATTGCAAAAGCATCAGAGGGTAAAATGTTATCCTGTTAAAGCATTTTGCTGTAAGCTGTCTCCAGACAAAGAACAGTAGTAGCAAAGTATGACCTATGACTCCCTAACAATTATCACCAGAGTGAGCTGTTAATTTTGAAAGCTGTTCATATTATTTATATACTAACTTCAATCAATGGCAATATAAGAAAAACACTCTGCTGGAATTACTACACTTTTAAAAAAAACAGTTGATTTTGGCCAATTTATCCTTTAAATTATTCCTTTTAAACTTCCATTCCCCTCAATGAGGCATTGATTTAAATAGAACAATGTAAATGATGCCATTATAGAAGAATGGCCATCTAACAAAACACTGTTTTAAAAAAGAAGTTAGGACCTATGCATTTTTGGGGTGTGGGTAGGGGGGGTGGTAAGAGGATATGGGAGAGAACAGACCCTTTAGCCTTGTCTATTCTGTTCTATTCTACACATGTTCTTGTACTACCCTCAGTGCATAAAACTACTTGACTAACATCTGTCACATATAGTTAGTTTTTAATCTCATTCTCTCCCTAGGGGAAGAATTGTGAATGCAATGTAGACTTTTGTTTTTGAGGATTTTTTCTTTTCTTTTCCTTTTTTACTAGTAAATATTTACCAAAGAATCCCACTGTTGCTAACACTGATTCAACCAAATGGGTGGTAGCAAAATTGGGAAGCTCAGGCCCAGTCTACACTAAAAAGTTAGGTCAACCCAGCTACATTGTTCACGGGTGTGAAAAATCCAATCCCTGAGTGATGTAGTTCCTGTTCCCAGGTCTCCTGCATATGTCAGCCTGGGGACTCTTTAGCACTCATTCCTTTCCAGACTTATTGACTCAAGAGAATGGCAAGGTCTGTGTGACACTGCACACCATATTCTTCATAGAGATATTATTGATATGATTATGGCATAATTCTGATGTATTTTGTGCAAGATAGGTCATGTCAGATATCATTGAAAAGGTTATGATTTACTGAATATGATTATCCTAGTTGTATGCATGTATCATTTTTGTATCTGAAGTTAGGAAGATGACTATGTATCTGTGTTACAAATGTGTTTACACCTGGGGAATGCCCACTAGACAAAAGACTCAGTCTAGATGGCTGGCTGGGAAGGGCCATTCAAGTTAATGAACCATTAGGAGAAAACAAAAGGCCTTGGAAGAAGCTTATCTCCCACCAGGGAACCTTCCTGAGTACATTACAGACAGCCTCCGAGTTATGTCCGCTGTGACGCTACAGGGACATGTGACCTGGTCATCTGGTGCTGAACTCCATTTTGGGATACCAGTGTTTTTCCATTGACTGGCGTGGAAACAAAGCTTTGAAACAAAGGGTTCCTGCCATATGCAAAAGCTACATAAGGCAGCGGAGTGACATCATTGTGGTTCTTTACTGGCTCCCTTCCCAAGAAGACTCCTGGAAACACCTGAGGAACAAAGACAGAACTGGGGGGAAGTGCTGGACCCAGGCTAAAGGGATTTTTAGCCTGGGAATGAAACACCTGGGGATTCCAAGCTGTAAGTTAGTGCAGCTTGCCCCTTAAGAATCTGCAGCCTGCTTGGATCATCACTTAGAGTGAGGATCTGCTATTCATATCCAATCTCTTTAGTATATTAAGCTTAGTTTATGTGTTTTGTTTATTTGGTAGGTAATCTGCTTTAATCTGTTTGCTATCCCTTATAATCACTTAAAGTCTCTTTTGTAGTTAATAAATTTGTTTTTGCTTTGTCTAAAAGCAGTGTGGGTGGGAGTCATAACTTGGGGCAAAAAGCTGTTGTATATTTCCACTCCACACTGAGTAAGAGGGTAAATTTCTCTGTACAGTTCTCTGTGCAGCTTACGCTGTACAGTTCTCTATGCAGAGCAGGACGGTATAATTTTGGGTTTAAACCCCAGAGGGTTGGGGTGGTACCTGAATAGCTGGGAAGTTCCTTAGCTGAAGCATCCCCATGCAGAGCTGATCACACATCTGTATGTAACTGCAGCTGGGTGTGTCCCTACCTGTATGTGTGATGGTAAAAGTGTAGGCTGGAGCCTGGGAGAGGGCTTGCCAGGCTGGTCATAGCAGTACTGTCTACAGGGAGCCCAAGATGATGGGTCAGGGGGCCCAGTGATACCCCAGTTCTGAGTGGCACCCCAGTGGGATCCCGTCACAGTCTGACATCCCAGTCCCAAAGTTCTTCACTTTACAGCTGGGTATTTGGATGGGTGTTGGACCTAGATCACTCCTGTTCCAAAACTGTACAAGCTGTTCTTACTAATAGCAGGAAGGACTCCAGCAGTCCTATGTGGAAGCATTTCTCTACCTGGGCCCAGCAGCACCATATGTCTCCTGAGACAATAGATATTCCAGCTACTTTGGATTACCTTCCCCTCAGAGTAATGGATCTTTCCCTTAGCTTGATACGGGTTCACCTGGAGGCAATTAGCCCTCCAACGGACAGTCTTTATTCACTCAATCACCTCCAGAATTCTTAAAAGTCTTAATTAGAACTTTTCCACCAGTTAGAAGACCAGCCTCTTAATGGGACCTTAATTTTGTACTTTCAACACTTACCAAGCCTCCTTTTTAATACCTGGCCACTTGATGTCTTACCTGTCTATGATGGTTGTCTTTCTTCTTGCCATCATACGTTGGCCAGACACGTAGGTGAAGTGGGAGCCCCAATGGCAGACAAACATTACACAATATTACATAAAGATAAGGTCTCACTAATTAACCCCTAGTTTCAGAATTCCCAGGGCTGCCCAGAGTGCAAGGGGGCAAACAGGGAGTCCTTCCGCTCTGGGACCTGCCGCCAAAGTGCCCCAAAGACCCGTGGAGGGGGGTCCTTCCTCCCCAGGACCTGCTGCTGAAGTGCTGGGTCTTTGGTGGCAATTCAGTGGTGGAGGTCCCCTGAATCCTCTGGGTGGCCCTGAGAATTCCATATAAACAAGATTATTCACTTACCTGTGTTCTTCCTGAAGCACCAAGCCTCCAGCATAGAAAAGAGACTTCATTCCCTTGACATGAAATGAACTTTGCTATTTTACCTACAGAGAACAAAAGAGATCAGAAAGTTATGATTGCCACAGCAGAACAAGCCCTAGGTCAAGCTGTTTCTCCGAAAGGACTTCCAAGTTTATCTCTGTCCGTATCCTACTTTGTTATCAGCTGGCACACCTTCCTCTCTCACATGGGATATGGGCTCATTCTATGAGAGCCAGGCAGCCTCAGTGGCATCACTTCAAGAAGTATCTTGATATTTTCAAGGCAGCAACATGGACTTCCATTCACACATTATGCCTTGGTCCAAGCCTCTACCAATGCACCCTTTGGAAAAGTGGTTCTGTGAGCAGCAATATACCTACATAATATATGGAAATATACCTATCTCATAGAGCTGGAAGGGACCCTGAAAGGTCATTGAGTCCAGACCCCTGTCTTCACTAGCAGGACCAAGTACTGATTTTGCACCAGAACCCTAAGTGGCCCCCTTAAGGATTGAACTCACAACACTGGGTTTAAGCAGGCAAATGCTCAAACCACTGAGCTATCCCTCCCTTCCATCTCTCTGAGTACTTGCTTGTCAAATCGTCAGTCATTCACAGCTCACATCCATAGTGATCAGCACTCAAAGTAAAAAAGGAAGTTACTTACCTTTTGCAACTGGAGTTCTTTGAGATGTGTGCTCTCTATCTGTATTCCACTACCCACCCTCTTTCCCCCTCTGCTTCAGATCCTCTCTGATTTGTGTTAGCAGGAAAAACTGGAGAGACATCAGCCTGTACCGCCCCTTAAACCTTCAGCACAAAGTATGAGGAGAGCAATGGTGCAGGCAGGCATGGACCAACGGACTAGAATTCTCTGGTCTCAGGCGCATGGAGCACATGTGTACCTGTAATTGAATACAGGTAGGGACCACACTTTTTGAACTCCAGTTATGAAGGGTAACTTCCCTTTCATACCTTACAGAGTTTTGTTTCAAGCTGTTTGCAAACTCAGGGTGACATCGCTGCACTGGTTCACATTTTAAAGATGATCTTTGTAATCATCTGGGCTAGACACTTAATTATTTTTTAATAGAAGTTTAGGTGCTGGAGTACAAGCTGGCAGCCACAACAAAAAACAAATAAATAAAGAACCTCACATTGCTAAGCTACTGTGAGCTGGTGAAATGCAACTCCTAGATTACAGTTCCTTACTCCAATGTCTCCCTCTTCCCAATAGTGACTTTTCTTCCCGTCCTGGATGCTCTCCTTTGAACCAAAGCTCAAAGCATTGACTTCAGAAGGAGCATTTCTGTTCACTTCGGAGGGCTCTGACTAAGAGCCTTTGTTCCTTCTTTGTCAGTAAAGTGCTTCTGGCCTCCTGTTTCACCAGATCTTATCTCACTTTCAGCAGTATAGTCACCTACACCTACTGCTTCCCCAGCTTCGTTAATCTCAGAATTTACAGGGTGTCGCACCTTGTGGTAAATCTGGAAGATTTTTGTAATTAATCACAGTTATGAGCGATGACTTTTCAACACGGATTTTAGTGATTTATTGAGATCTATTTAATCAAGAATATTTCTTGAAAAATGTAGATTTCTGACACATCATCTCTTACACTTAAAAACTTTCTGATTTAAGACCCAGTTTTTTAGCAGTGTTGATATAAACTTAAATGGGAGTAGGATTGGCCCTATGGAGACTAGACAAAGTGTGGACTTCAGGTTTCCTAAATGCTATACAGTATTTCACTTAATTACTAGCTAGTGTTTATTCCACATAAGGGTGAGGATCTCCAATCTAACAATGAATCATTTTCTCTTTCTGTAATACATATAATTACTTCATCATATTTTTCATGGTATATGATGTCTATGTTGACACAAGAGGTGATACAAGAAAGACTTCACTCACCCAGTCTATCATACTAAAGTCCAGTTAACCTTTAAAGTACTAGTCTGCAGTGCATACAAAACAGAACAACAAATCTGAGGGAAACAAAACAAAACAAATATATTTCAAGGCACTGTAAACACGCTTTATATGAAATCCACTGTATGCAAAGATTTACAGTTTGTCCCTAGTGTTTTAGATTAGTACAGATTTTATTGCAACTCTCTGAGAAACTACTTAACATATTCTTTTCCAATTTGCTTTGCCTTGGAGATCTCACTAAAGGTTTTATCTATACCAGTTTAAGTAAATTGATACAAAAATCAATTTAACCCTTACTGTACATACACTTAAACCACTTTAACCATTGCTTAAATTACAGATGCAAAATAAAGCAATTTAAGCAAGGGTTAAACTGGCTAAATATATCAACATATATCAACATTATACTGATTTACCTTGACACATTTTAAATAATCTTGAATTCAACAGGTGCAACCTTTTTGTATAGACAATACCTAAGACTGAAAAATTAGACCAAGTTTGAAAACTGTTACATTTCTGAAAAACGATATTAGAAATTCTGATTTGTATTACATGATCTGATTTATTGACAGAGAATTTAGTACGTTACAAAGATAAACCATATTTGTTTATACCTTAAACCATATTTAAGGTATAAACCAGGGATCGGCAACCTTCGGCATGCAGCCCCCATTGGTCTGGAACGGCAAACCGCAGCTAGTGGGAGTCGTGATCAGCCGAACCTGCGGACGCAGCAGGTAAACAAACCATCCTGTCCCGTCAGGGGGCTTACCCTGGCGGGCTGCATGCCGAAGGTTGCCGATCACTTGTATAAACAAAAGGAATAAAGCTTTCAACTTTAACTCTGAATTTTCTCGCTTTTAAGCTCTTAATTTCTTGATTTCTCTGCTTTAATATTGCATTAATGCTAGATGTTTTTCTTCGTGGAATAGATAATAGTTTTGATCTGTATAATTAAATAAATTGCAGGAAAAAAATCCTGATTTAAAAGGCTATGCTAATTATGCAAGATCACCTTGAAGGGAAATCTAAACAAGTATTAGACCATGTGAATTGTCATGTATTTATAGTGTGAATGTTAATCATACTCTTGTACTCTTAGGGTAGATCCATACTTACCCGCCGGGTCGACGCGGAGAGTTCGACTTCTCGGAGTTCGAACTATCGCGTCTAATCTAGACGCGATAGTTCAAACTCCGGACACGCTCCCGTCGACTCCGGAACTCCACCACCGCGAACGGCGGTGGCGGAGTCAACAGGGGAGCCGCGGACTTCGATCCCGCGGCGTCAGGACGGGTAAGTCAGTCGAACTAAGGTAGTTCGACTTCAGCTACGCTATTCACGTAGCTGAAGTCGCGTACCTTAGTTCGACACCACCACCCCCCCAGTGTAGACCAGGCCTTAGAGAAAATGACTTGCATCCGCGTATGTAGGAACGTTACATTTCCTAAGCGCTAAGGGGGTTGGAATGCCGCCCCCGGATTTAGAGCGGCTGAAATGGTTCCCACGCCCCCCCCACACTTCCGGTCAGGAGGTACATAAATTAAGCGCTGATAAGGTGTGTATTTCTGTAGTACATAGTGCAAAAGCACCAACCAGGAGAGGGGGCGAGATGTTGGCTTCAGTTTGTACATGCGTATAATAGCATGATTTATATAACCATTTATAATAAATAGACGTGGACAGCCCCGTTGGGGGCGGCTCCACGGAAACAGACTGACTGACTCGGCTCCGTCATTACTACACGCTTAACCCTCTCTAACCTTACAAAGAACACAGAGACTCACCCTCAGCAGGTAAAAGCTGTAGCTTTATTTACAGTAACTAACCATTTCAAACTATGCCTCTCATAAACAGATAGTTAAGGGTTAATGTCTCTTTTACCTGTAAAGGGTTAAGAAGCTCAGTAAACCTGGCTGACACCTGACCAGAGGACCAATATGGGGACAAGATACTTTCAAATCTTGGTGGAGGGAAGTCTTTTGTTTGTGCTCTTTGTTTGGGGGTTGTTCGCTCTTGGGACTAAGAGGGACCAGACCTCAATCCAGGCTCTCCAAATCTTTCTGCATCAGTCTCTCATGTTTCAAACTTGTGAGTAATAGCCAGGCAAGGCGTGTTAGTCTTATTTTTGTTTTCTCAACTTGTAAATGTTCCTTTTTTGCTGAGAGGATTTTACCTCTGTTTGCTGTAACTTTGAACCTAAGGCTAGAGGGGGTTCCTCCGGGTTATATAAATCTGATTACCCTGTAAATTATTTTCCATCCTGATTTTACAGAGATAATTTTTACCTTTCTTTCTTTAGTTAAAAGCTTTCTTTTTAAGAACCTGATTGATTTTTTCCTCGTGTTAAGATCCAAGGGGATTGGATCTGGACTCACCAGGAATTGGTGGGGGAAGGGAGGCGGGATGGTTAAATCCTCCTTGTGTTAAGATCCAAGAGGTTGGATCAGTGTTCACCAGGAACTTGGTGAAAAAGCCTCTCAAGGCTACCCAGGGAGGGGAAGGTTTTGGGGGGACAGAAAGTGATCCAGACACTGAAATTTCTGGATGGTGGCAGTGTTACCAGATCTAAGCTAGTAATTAAGCTTAGAAGTGTCCATGCAGGTCCCCACATCTGTACCCTAAAGTTCAGAGTGGGGGAGGAACCTTGACAATGCCAGTGCATATTCATACAGTCATTATCCCAGCAGAAATGGAGACTTCATGGATCACATCAGTGATCAAAGCTGTGGTCTACGCTACAAATTTATGATGGCATAACTACATTGCTCAGGATTTTCCACACTCCTGAGGAACATAGTTATATACCAACCTAGCCCTCGTATAGACAGTGCTATGTGGATGGGAGTGTGATTGCTTCTCGCGTAGGTGGAGTACCTATGCCAATGGGTCAAATAAAAGATATTACCTCTCCTACCTTCAGTAGAACTACAGTGGCACAACTGCACCGGTGGCTCAATAACATGCCCCATTAGCTAACAGGTAAGAGAAAACCCTTTTGAATAGTGGCCCATTAGATCTAGTAATATATATCCAGGGCAGAAATGACCTTGGTTTTTAAGGTCTTATCTGAAAGATTCACACACAACAAATTGTATAATAATATGTTGAAATATTTTATGAAGGTGAATAAATATCTTTAGCTGAACTCCTGCCAAAATTCAAACCTGTGGTTCCTGGATGTGTAAGGCCTAGTTTACATACAGGTTTTATGCTAGCATAACTATTTCATTTAGGGGTGTGGGTTTTTTTTCTCTCAGAAATAGTTATACTGCTACAGCCCCTAGTGTGGATGCAGTTATACTAGTATAAAGGTGCTTCTACTGGTATAGTTTATTCTCCTTCCTGTTGGCTGTATGTGAATAAAGTACACCAGTAGAAGCACCTTTATACCAGAATAACTGTGTCCACACTAGGTGTTTATGTTGCTTTAAGTAAACTGATATAGTTAAATCAACAATAAATATTAATATGTATTAAAGCACAGTTATATATTAGATACTTAGACCACTGGACTATGGGTGGGCCATACACTGCATCCCACTCTATCTTGTACTATATACAGCTATGTAACTGTGATGGTCTTGTTTTCTCTGGAGTACAAATCGTATTTTCTAGGAGTCACTGTCCACTGATTGCAGCTGCCATTTTGTGTTCAGCACAGATGAAGTGTATTACAGAAGAAACACACATTGTACTCTTTCACAGAAATTTTACTTTTGTTTGTTCTTATTTTCTAGTTTCCTTTAATCAAAAGTAAATCATTCAGAGTGAAAACATGAGGTTGTTCTATATATGGAAAATACATACACTATATATTTATGGGATTGGTGATGTCTGAATCCCCAATGAATTTCCAATGGGGAAATGCTGACTGTAAAGGTATGTTTGTTGTTCAGTATCATTTCACAGTACTGGGTAATGATTGTCCTATATGGCATCATCTATACTGGCAAAAATGGGACCAACCATTCATTACCAGTGGTAAAAAAGAGTTATATGACATGGATAAGTTTACCTGTGACTGGTCTACACTACACTACACTGCAGCTTCCCCAGTTGCCACCAGAGGTGTTGGTTATGGCTTCTGTTTTTACCCATGTAGACACAGTCTATCAGATCTCCCCTCAGCCAAGGCATTTTGGAAAAAATCTCTTATCATTGCTGCTTCAGTGATGGTAACAATGATAACTACTGTATATAGGGCTCCGTGTTTTAACCAGTGACCCTGTCACCTAATCCTGCTCAAAGGACTTTTTAGATGCCACAGGGGGACCACAGCACTACACTAGTGCTCCCACCATGGATCTGAACTGATGCTGCAAAATAATGGTGGGAACTTTTAACGGGGGGCGGAGAGGGTGGGGGAACGCTTATGTTAACACAACCCAAGAGTAATTTCAGTTGGAGTCACCCTTGTGCTGCAGCCAGGGCCAGAGGGGTGAGTGGGTAGGTGACTCTGAAGGGGCTAGGCGAGTAATTTAGCTTGACCGAGTTGTAGGGGGTAAACTAGAGCAGAACTGGGCAGATAGTTGCCAGGTTGCACTGGAGGGGAAGCATTTGTGTGTGGCTGTAGCTGTGCTGGGAGGAGGGCAGTAGAAGGTGTAGCTATCGGGGCTGTAGCTGAGTGTCTCTGGGAGCATGTCTGGGCAGTAGGGGCCCATAGCTGTGTGCCGGGGGAGGGATGGGTGGTGTATCGCTCAGTCTGGGGCTGTCCTGTAGCTGTGAGTAATTGGTGGGTCTGCGCCAGCAACTCTTTGTCTCTAGTTTCAGAGTGGTAGCCGTGCTAGTCTGTATCAGCAAAAACAACAGGGAGTCCTTGTGGCACCTTAGAGACTAACAAAGTTATTTGGACATAAGCGTTCGTGGCCATCTGATGAAGTGGGTTTTAGCCCACGATGGCTTATGACCATGAGTCTCTAAGGTGCCACAAGGACTCCTCTTTGTCTTTGTCTCTAGTCTCTGCTCATGGGGTGGGGAGTGCCCGGGAGGCGGTACCCGCCCGTGTATCACGGGGGAAGGGGGACAGTGCCTGTGCGGTGTGTGTGTCCTCGGAGGGGGGGGGGGGGAAGAGGTGTGCGTTGCCTGGGGGTGGGCAGTGCCTCTACTCTGTGTGTCGGGAGCAAGTGTGTTGTGTGTGTGTCCCGGGGGAGGGGGCAGTGCCATAGGCGCCGACTTATATGGGGCTCTGGGGCTTTAGCCCCAGGAATAAATCCCAAGCAGGGGCTCTGCCCCACCAATGTTTTTTCTCCCCTGCTTGGAGCGCCCCCCCGCCGCCGCCGCCGCCAGGGCTGGAGAGCTTCCCCCCTCCCCTCCCCGCCCGGCCCCAGAGAGCTTAACTGCCTGAACGCAGGCAGCTGCGTCTGCGTGTCTCAGTCTCTTCCTTGCCGCTCAGCTGCCTAGCATAACAGCAACAGCAGTCAGCAGTGAGTGCAAGCTGCTGCTGACTGTTGCTGACTGTACCAACTCCGAGTGGAGGGGGAGGGGGGCCCGCCGTGCTGGTGGCAGCCCTCTCCTCTGCCCCACCCCGGAGGCTGGAGGCTTAAACGCAGGCATGTCTCTCTCCCTTGCCTTGCCTGTTGCCTCTGCTGCTGCCGGCTGCTGTTGCTTGCTGGAGCACCGGCCGGGGGAGGGGAGGGGGCTGTGCCATGCTTGGCAGCCCTCCCCTCCCCCTACCTGCAGGAGATGCAAAGGGCACTTCCGGCCAGGACTCGGAGACTGACCTCACCCACCTGAGCAGGTCCTGGGCTTCCATGAGTGTTTGACCCTATGATTCCCCCCCCAGCCCCCACTCCTGCCCAACGCTGGGGAAGGGGCAGCCCCATGCCATCCCCTCCCACCGTCCCCCCCCCACTGAAGCTACGGTGAGGGGCTGCAGGCTGCAGCAGGGGTCAGGGAGGCAGGAAGCCATATGTGAAGGCAGTGCCCCTCCCCTCCAGCATCCACCCACCACAGGGCAGATGGGGGAGGGGGATTCATAGACCTACCTGAGCAGCTGGGGCTTGGGTGAATTTTATGACACCCTGCTCCCCTGCCCCATAGCCATCACCATGCAGACCCCACTTCTGCCCCATGCTGGGCAAGGGGCAGCCCCATCCACAGTGAAGTTATGGTGAGGGGCAGCAACATGGAAGGCCACCTGTGATGGCAACCCCCACCCCCTAGTACCCATCACAGGGGAGGTGAGTGGGCTTTCTGGACCTGAGGGGCCCTAGGAAGGAACATGTGCAGTGACTGTGGTGCAGAGTGAGTGTGCTGTGGGGGGCAGGGGGGAGAGGAGGGGTCCCTCCCCTGGAGCTTGCTGCTGCCAGTGGTGGTGATGGGGAGTCCTCTCTGGCCCTAGCCCTGGGGCAGCCTGTCTGCACCCCAAGTTCCTCATCCTCAGCCCTGCCTCACCCCAAAGCCTGCACCCCCAGCACCGAGCACGCTCCTGCACTGTGAACCCCTCATCCCCAGCCCCACCCCAGAACCCTCACCTGAGGGGAAAAACATGCAACTTAAATTTGGTGGTCAGTTTGGAGTATCATTGTATTTAGCACAATATTTGATTATTTTACACCCTTCAAAGTATGTAACTGGTCGTATACAGGTGTTTTCTCTGAATACTGTCTGTGTGCCTCAGTTTCCCCAATGCATTTCTTAAGGCTCTAGATGGTGGGATAAGGGGGTGTGATTGTTGTAAAGCCCTAGAGGGCCAGTGTGATGCTGTCTGCACAGAGAATGGCTGACACCCTGTCTCCAGGCAACTGATGGCCTGGGCCACTCTCCTGCAAGGTGCCAACTGAAGGTGTTGGAGAACAAAGAGATCAGGTGGCCTCCTAATGCTTGGAAAAGAGACAAAGGCCAGAGAAGGGAGTGTCAGTGCCTGTGCAGACTTCTGGGAAGCGCATGGTGTGGAAGGGGATGCTGGGATGCTTTGGAACAACTCCATACAAAGCCAGTCAGGACTTTGGGGGAGCCTCCTCTCTGAGCAGACTGTCTCCAGGGCAAGAAGCTTACACCTTCCTGGGTCTGACCTCGGAGCATTCAGCATGCCCTTCCACACTGTGCACTTTCCGCAGCGAGTCTGCCCAGGCAGGTCCTGGGGCAACCAGAGGTCCCTGCACCCCAACTCCGCAGTCAGATGTGACTCTCAGCCAGACAGTAAAACAGAAGGTTTATTAGATGACAGGGATACAGTCTAAAACAGAGCTTGTATGTACAGAAAACAGGACCCCTCAGTCAGGTCCATCTTGGGGGGTGGGGAGCCCAGACCCAAGTTCTGGGCCTCTCCCGATTTCCCCAGCCAGCTCCAAACTGACACTCCCTCATCTGGCCTTTGTGTCTCTTCCGGACAAGGAGGCCACCTGATCTCTTTGTCCCCAACACCGTCAGTTGGCACTTTGCAGGGGAAACTGAGGCACCCACACAGTATTCAGAGAAAACATTAAGAACATTCCCACTTTGTCACAACAGGTGCAACAAAATTTAATACCGTATATTAGGTATTAATAGACAAGTGCTGCTTCTGACTTTCCACTTTTAATTGACCCTTGTAATCTTGTGGTGCTGACGCATTGTAGCTTCATTTTATATCAGTTTACAGGGTGAGAGCACGGGGGGGGGCACCATTTTGGGCCCCACCAAAAATTATACGAACCTGCCGCCTATGGGCAGTGCCTGTACTGTGCGGTGTGTGTGTGTGTCAGGGCAGCGGCTGTGCTGTGCGGGGTGTGTGTGTGTGTCCCGCGGGAGGGGGCAGTGCCTGTGCGGTGTGTGTGTCCTCGGAGGGGGGGGGGGGACGGGGTTTGCGTTGCCTGGGGGTGGGCAGTGCCTCTACTCGGTGTGTCGGGAGCAAGTGTGTTGTGTGTGTGTCCCGGGGGAGGGGGCAGTGCCTGTACTGTGCGGTGTGTGTGTGTGTCAGGGCAGCGGCTGTGCTGTGCGGGGTGTGTGTGTGTGTCCCGCGGGAGGGGGCAGTGCCTGTGCGGTGTGTGTGTCCTCGGAGGGGGAGGGAAGAGGTGTGCGTTGCCTGGGGGTGGGCAGTGCCTCTACTCTGTGTGTCGGGAGCAAGTGCGGTGTGTGTGTGTGTCCCGGGGGCAGTGCTTGTGCTGTGCGGTGTGTGTATCTGTCCCGCGGGAGGGGGCAGCGCCTGGGCGGTGTGCGCGCGGGGGCGGGGGGTGGCCGGTGGGGCTGTGGCCGGCCGGAAGTGACGGGCCGTTGTTCACCTGCTGGGAGCGTCCGTTGGGAGCCGCCGTGTTGTGAGGAGGACGCCGAGGCGCTACCGCCGCTGCCCCGCCATGGAGCTGCCGCCGCTGGCCGCGCTGCTGGGGAGCCTCCTGCTGTGCTGCGCAGGTGAGAGCCGGGCCGGGGCTGCTCTGGGGGTGTCTCCCCCCCCCCCCGCCGCCGCCGCCGCCGCCCATCGTGTGCCCGGGCGGGCAGAGCGCGCCCCTCGCCCCCCCGCCGCGCCGGGCCAGGATGCGGGGCGGGCTCGGCGGGTGCTGTCCCGGCACCTCCCCCCGGGTGTGGTTTGTAGCACGATGCTGCCCCCCCCCCCGCCCGGTGCCCCCAGAGGCGGGCTCGCCGGGTCCGGTGTGCGCGGGGGCCGGAGGGGCCGGATTCTCGCCCGCCGGCTCGGTGCCCCTGCCCGGGCGCCGCGTCCCCAGCCGGCGAAAGAGCCTCGGGATCCGTCAGCCGGGAAGTGGCTTTGTCAGCGGTTGCAGGGTGCGCCCGGCGCGGAGCCCAGACCCACCTCGGCGCTAATCCAGCCTGTTCCTCCTTCAAAAGCCTTCGCCTGGCGCCTTCCAGCGCGTCTCGGTGCTTTGGTCTGTCTGTGGCTTTCAGCTGGGTCCGCGTAACAAAATGTAGCTCCGTAACCCGCAATGTAGGAAATGTGGATTAGATGGGAAGCTCAGGGCAGAGCTAACTTTCTCAGCGAGTAACTTTTACAACGTTATGAATAAATTCCTGGGGTGGAAGTCAAAGCAAAGAGTATAAATTAGTTGGAAATACTTTGATCTGTCCGCAGCGTGTGGAGCAAAAGCAAGATTTAATTAAGCAAAAGGAGCAGGCATGTTGCACTATGCGTTTCTAAAACAGCTCCTTGTTTTGACACCCTTTTGGCTGCTAAAAGGTGGATAAGCATAGTTTAATTCTTTCAATGTATTTACAGTTATTTTTCAAATTGTAGAAATTTTAGGTAATGGCATTAAAATGTGTTCACTATAGTTTGCCTAAAACACTTATTTTCGATCCTGTGATAAAGTTTATCAAAGTGATGTGTTAATTCCACCTAATTTTAGGAAACTGCTAGAGTTATCTGTTGAAACACTTCCTGTTTTCAAAGCTTTCCGATATTTTGTACAATTTTGCATCAATTTCGATGTAATACAAAATAACTATGAAACACCTGGGGAGGTTAAAAGTTAGAAAAAATGCTTTTCAGGGGCGTTAGGATGACTCTCTCTGTTTCCTGTTGAAATGTTAATGCCATTGTTGATGTCACAGCTGTGTTGGGGAATTACTCATGGGATCAAAATTTGTTATAATAGAATCTCCAAATCTAACCTCTTGTGTGACAATGCATGAGTAGTTGGAAACTGTCTTGTCAACTTCAACTGAAAATACATGGCTGGTTTGCTTTTTGCTGTCTGTTTTACTGAATATATTACATTTGTTAATTAAGATTCATTTAAAAATATTTTCCATGTACTTAACATAGGCACTGTGTATAATCTGGATTGATTGATGTTAATTTTGTGCATTTAAAAACTTTTGTTTTCGTTGAGTCTCTTGGACAGTTCTGTCCAAGAGACTCAAGTTTGAGCACAAATTTTATATATAAACACAAAACACTTGGTTCAGGTGAAAACTCTGTATATAGGAAAAAATACTTACAACATTACTTTCTCTTTGCAAATCATTAAACTGTGCCAGTGTATATAATCACTATAATTTGACAATTGTTAGCACATCATGTTGATATTTTATCATAAAATGGAAGTAAATGACACAATGTGCTAGTGTTAATTTGAAACCGAGTAGCGGGAAATACAATTTATAGTTCAGATCCGTCTTTATTTAAAGGTGATTTGAAGAACAGTTGCTTTCAAAATGAATTTGGAAAGGGCAGTAATCAATGTTCAGTACACCGTCTATATTTAGATTTCATAAAGAAGGTAAATTTTAGCTTTTTGTTTTGTATTTGCCTTCTTCTAATTAAGAATATTGTTTTATGCAAAATATTTTATGTTCCTTTAAAGGAAAGGAATATTTAAATGATTATTTTCAGTATTTTGATAGAGATTTTTTTTTTTTCAGATAATCTTTTTCCACTTATGACAATGATTTAGTCTTCAAGTATTCAGTTATCAAGTTGAGGCGATGCTGTAGTTTTGGATACAGTATAGTTTTCAAATTCCGATCATCTTTAAGTGGACTTGCAAATATGTCTTATTACCTCCACCTCAAATTAAAATATAAGTATTACAAAAAATATTAAAGAATGTTAAGGTTGCAATGTCAACCACTCAAAAAGTTAGAAGATGACAGAATTAATGCTGCATATTCCAACTTTAATTTAGCCCATTTGTTGTACGTGTTAGGATATCATGTGGTCATGTAATTAAAGACTATCTTTTCAAAGGTCCCCTGCCTCATCCTGTGCTCGTAATGGGTTCTATTAACTCCATGAGTAGCAGCTATTCAATGTTTGGTTTTATCTTCACCATTTGATTTGTCTTCCCATGTCTAACTTATTTGTACACCCTTGCTCTGCTTTGAATACAGAATTAATTTCCTCATTGGCTTTTCTTACAGAGCTCATCATTATAATATCAATCTGCTTCATAAACATTAATTTATTTTCATAACACTTGAGTGAGGTAATGTGGTATTCTGTTGTCACTTTACAGATGAGGAACTGGTACACAAAGAGATTAAGGTAGAGAGAGCCTGCTAATTTTGGGATCCCAGTTTGAAGCACCAGGGGACTGATTTTTATCAGAGAATTTGACATGTTACATGTCCCGAACAGAGCTGTATTGACTTCCATTGTAGTTGTGAATGGTCATCTCTTCTGCAAATCAGGCCCCCAAATGTGTCAGATTGAACAATTAGGATTTGGAACAAACAATTAGTGGCTACCTGTGAATAAATTGATTTAAGTCAGGTGAGTCAGTTATTTTTTTGTCAAGGCACAGTCAAGGTCCAGACTCTAGAGAAACGTTTTTCATACAGCAATAACAGTAATGATGAAACGTATGTAAAAAGATTTCATGGTCCATTCAAAAGTATCTGGCATTCTGCGTTTAAAGGTAATAGGTAATAATTGGAGATATACCAATCTCCTAGAACTGGAAGGGACCTTGAAAGGTCATCAAGTCCAGCCCCCTGCCTTCACTAGCAGGACCAATTTTTGCCCCAGATCCCTAAGTGGCCTCCTCAAGGATTGAACTCACAACCCTGGGTTTAGCAGGCCAATGCTCAAGCCACTGAACTATCCCTCCCCCCCAAGTTTGGCCCGCAGTCCGCCTATTGACTACCCGGGGGTTAAGTGATTTGTCCAGCATCATACAGAAACCCTGTGGGAGATGGGGGAATAGAAGTCAGTTCTCCAGGGCGGCATTTAACTGATTTTTTCATGAGACTATCTTGTCTTTCTGTAGTCCTCTGCTTTATTCACTCGTTCCAGCTTCTCTGAAACAAATGATGCAGAAGTCCTACAGACAATAGCCTAATTTTCTATGCAACTCTGGTTCATTTCTAGGACACTGCCTATCCGGTGCACTGAATTAAGCAGAGGTCATGAGGAGAAAAAAGTGTGTGCTCATGTAATTAAAGGGTTCTGAATTAAGGCTGCATGAATTAATGCAACTTTAATTCTGGCATTTCCTAACTTTTGAGTACTTGACTTTGGAACCTTAAATTGTCATAAAGTAGCTTTTTTGGGGGGGGGGGGGGAGAAATTTCCTACTTTTTTTTTAAAGCAAACGGGGGGAAAAATATCACAGAAAAGTAGGGCTGGAAAGGATCTTGAGAAGTCTAACCTTTTCTCTTCTCCCCCCACCCCCAATTTACTGGGGAAAATCCCATAGGTTCCCTGATGGTGGTACCATTTCCTAGTCCTTTCCATAAAATGGAGCCAACGGTGAAGACTTGGTTCTCCTTGTTTAACAAGAAGTTGTTTATGATAGAATGTCTGTGAAACTGTTGAGGCTTTTATGAGGTGGTGAAGGGGGAGGATGTTTTAGCACTGCCTGTGGGCTGAGGCAGGACCAAGTCAACCTCCAGCGATGGGGATTCCGCAACCTCTCCTAGAATCCTATTCCAGAGCTTGACTACCTTTTAAAGTTTTTTTCTTTCATCTGACCTAAATCCCACTTGTTGCAGATTAAGCCCATTACTTCTTGTCATAACTTCAGTGGACATGGAGAACAATTGATTGCAGTTCCCTTAATAACAGCCCTTAATATATTTATTAATTTGACATCTTTTCTCAAGACTAAACATGCTCATTTTTTAACCTTTCCTCCTAGATCAGGTTTTCTAAACCTTTTATCATTTTTGTTGCTCTCCTCTGGACTCTTTCCGGTTTGTCCACATCTTTCCTGTGTTTAGGCATGGCTGGATTTGGTTTAAATCAACAAATGTTGGTGAACAGTTTTAGCTGATGCATTGAAATAAAAGAGAAAAATACATCTGTAACAGTCAGCACAAATGCAGCTCTGTTTCCCCCCTCACCCCCCGGCACCTTTTGCCTGCAGGGTTTGGATGATGACACCAAAATTGGTCATTATTAAGGGGTTGGAATCTTTGGAGTTTGGCTCTAAAGCACAGACCTCTGCCACTTAAGCTAAGGCACTAAAGGTTGTAATCTTTTATGTGGACCAGACTGGAAGGAGGTGACCCACACACTTTGCCATGTATTTGCTGATTGGCAGAGGACTGTTGAGACAGTATAATCCTGGCTTCAATTCTGGATTGTGCTTTAATAGACCCTTACATCCTGACCCCTTAATCATTTTCTTCTTTCACAGCTCCTATCTCAGTCTCACTTCACTTTCCCTGCATCTCATCATCCTTTTGCATTCCAGTCAAGTTAGTTCCTTCTCCATGCTGCCTGAGCACCAGCAGCGGAAGATTCAGAGCTCCCTGTTCATAGTTCTGGTGCCTGGCACAGCAGACTCCCAGCCACCAAGAGGAACAATTTCAGGGAGAGTTCTGCTTACTCTTGCAGCCTTGGAATAGATCATGCTTATTTATTCTGTGGGGATGGTACATGTGCAGTCTGGTAGGAACTGTATGAAGATGGATGGTGAACATATGATAATTACAGATAGTCTTTTGAAAATTTAACTGCTAAAGTACTAACCTTTTATTGAGTTTGTGTAAGCCAGGGGTCCCCAAACAGTGCCCGCGGGCGCCATGTGTGCCCACCTACTGTTCGCCGGACAAGCAACCACCGAAATGCTGCCGAGAAGTGGCAACGTCGAGAATCGCTACTGCCGAAATCCCGCTGAATTTCAGCGGCAACTCCTCTGTGGCATTTCAGTGGCCGATTCACGGCTGCTTGTCCGGTGGCCACGGTCCTCGGCGGCTAGTCGTCTGGCGCCCGCCCCACGGAAAAGGTTTGGGACCACTAGTATAAGCTATGGATTGCCCTGTATTTCCATGAGAGTTTCATAGAGATCTCTGAGGCAGATTCCTGTGAAGTGAGGGAGTCAATCAACACCCTGTTCTGCCTCTCAGACTAGGCATGTGGTGGTATGCGCATCATACAGAGACACAAGCCTGCTTTCTGCAACCCTCCTGCCCCCAACAACTCGCTTCAGCGATTCCCGAAATCAAAGCTGCTTACCAGGGGCCTCCTCTCCTGTTTGCACTTTGCCAAGCTCTGACAGCTGTGACTGGCTAGCGTCCTCTGAGGTAGAGAAGAGCTCCTGGCTACATGCATCTCTGACCTCCGAGTCCTCTGCCTCTGGGTCCCCCACATCCTTTTCCAAGTTTTCCTCCTTGTGGCTCGGTCCAGTCTCGACTGGCATGCAAGCCAACAAAGTATCCATAGTGGCCTTCTCAGTGGTGGTTAGCTTGCCACTGAGTATCGCGTCCAGCTATATGTAGAATCGGCAGCTTGTGGGCGCAGCACCGGAGTGGCGGTTTGCCACCCGTAACTTGTGGTAGGCATTCCGCAGCTCCTTCACTTTGACCCTGCACTGCAGTGTGGCCTGGTCATGGCCTCTTTCTGTCATGCATTGTGAAATCTGTCCGTAGGTATCATAATTCCTGCAGCTGGAGTGCAGCTGGGACTGGACAGCCTCTCCCCAAATGCTGATGAGGTCCAGCAGCTCAGCATAGCTCCAAAGGGGGGATCGCCTGGTGCATGGAGCAGGCCTGGCCACCTGGAAAGATGCGCTGAGACCACTCCATGTGTCACTGAGGAAACAGGAAGGGGACTTTCAAAATTCCCAAGCAATTTAAGGGGTGGGGCTCACTTTTGGTCACCTGAGGGCAGGGCACTAAAGTTCAAACTGATGACCAGAGAGGTGAGAACAGGCATTGTGAGACACCCCCCGGAAACCAATCACAGTGCTGTAATTGACCATGGTGTCTACTCTGGCACCACGGCGCTGTACCCCTGGTGCAGAAAGCTGTATGCCTCTCGTTGAGGTGGGGTTTTTTATAGCGTTGCAACTGCACAGTTTCTGTGCACTGCGTAGCTTGGCAGATACACACCTCGGGAGTTACACCACAGAAAGCTGCTTTACTGCACGGAAACTTGCCAGTGTAGACAAGGCCTTAGTGACTACTTCTGTTTCTTCACTTTCCCAAGCAGCTGGTAGGTGGTTCATATCAGATTTGGGTTACTTTCAGGTTTCTGTAAAGCAGCAGTGAAATTGACCAAGCTACTAAATTTCACTTGCTGCTGTTTTCTGGATTCAAAGACAAGTGTTGCATTGCTTCACATATGGAAGCATATCTTTGCAATCGTAAGAGCTAGAAATGTTAAAATGAAAGCCTACATTCTTCAGAAATTGGTGGTTAGCTCCTTCTCCATGCAACATACCTGGGAAAGCTTCCTACCTGCTACTGGTGAATGGGCAAATACTTTGTTTCAGTCACTGCGTTATCTCTGGTTTATTCACTGGTAAAAGGTTTTGTCTTTTCCAACCCTTGCTTTTAGCTGATTTTCAGGATTGTTTGCTGAGGGTATGTCTACACTATGAAATTAGTAAAAATCGACTTCTATAAATTCAACCTAAACGATTTTATACAGTCGATTGTGTGAGTCCTCACTAAGCGCATTAAGTTGGCGGAGTGCATCTGCAGCACCGTCACTAGCGTCGACTTTCAGAGCGTTGCACTGTGGGTAGCTATCCTACAGTTCCCGCAGTCTCTGCTGCCCATTGGAATTCTGAGTTGAGCTCTCAGTGCCTGATGGGTGGTTTTGGGTACATGTCGTCAGTCGCCCCTCCCTCTATGAAAGCAAAGGCAGACAATCGTTTTGCACCTTTTTTCTGTGCAGACGCCATACTGCTTTCAGCAGACGGTGCAGTAGGACTGCTTACCGTCGTCATCCGACCACTGCTTCCGCTGCAACTCTGCTCTCCACGTGCCATGGATTGACCTTGCAGGTCCTCTCGTCATTTGGTATAAAAATCTATTCTCATGGCATCCTGTCGTCACCCACCACTTCTGCTGCAACTCTGCTCTCCTGCTCGTGTCTCGATACCTAATTTCTCCGTGTTGTCATCATGGGCTCCCGGGAACATGTATTCTTTGGGAAATGTGCACAGTGCTAACTGTTGTCATCCACCGCTTCCGCTGCAACTCTGCTCTCCTGGTGCCATGAATCCACCTCGCAGGTCCTCTCATCATTCGGTATAAAAATCTATTCTCGTGGCATCCGTTGTCATCCACCGCTTCCACTGCAACTCTGCTCTCCTGCAGACACAATACCACGGCAAGAATGGAGCCTGTCAGATCACTGCTGCTGTTGTGAGCATTGTAAACACCTCATGCATTATCCTGCAGTATGTGCAGAACCAGAACCTGCAAGAAAAGGCGAAGACGGCGCGATCACGATAGTGATGAGGACATGGACACAGACTTCTCTCAAAGCACAGGCCCTGGCAATTTGGACATCATGGTGGTAATGGGGCAGGTTCATGCCGTGGAACGCCGATTCTGGGCCCAGGAAACAAGCACAGACTGGTGGGACCACATAGTGTTGCAGGTCTGGGATGATTCCCAGGGGCTGGGAAACTTTCGCATGTGTAAGGGCACTTTCATGGAACTTTGTGACTTGCTTTCCCCTGCCCTGAAGCACAAGAATACCAAGATGAGAGCAGCCCTCACAGTTGAGAAGTGAGTGGTGATAGCCCTCTGGAAGCTTGCAGCGCCAGACAGCTGCTGGTCAGTTGGGAATCAATTTGGAGTGGGTAAATCTACTGTAGAGGCTGCTGTGATCCAAGTAGCCAACGCCATCACTGAGCTGCTGCTATCAAGGGTAGTGACTCTGGGAAATGTGCAGGTCATAGTGGATGGCTTTGCTGCAATGGGATTCCCTAACTGTGGTGGGGCGATAGATGGAACGCATATCCCTAGCTTGGGAACGGACCACCTTGGCAGCCAGTACATTAACCGCAAGGAGCCCTCACCAAAGGCTCTTACATAAATTAAGCTGTCATGGGATAAAAGGGAAGGTCCTTTCATGGATTGAGAACTGGTTAAAGGACAGGGAACAAAGGGTAGGAATTAATGGTAAATTCTCAGAATGGAGAGGGGTAACTAGTGGTGTTCCCCAAGGGTCAGTCCTAGGACCAATCCTATTCAATTTATTCATAAATGATCTGGAGAAAGGGGTAAACAGTGAGGTAGCAAAGTTTGCAGATGATACTAAACTACTCAAGATAGTTAAGACCAAAGCAGATTGTGAAGAACTTCAAAAAGATCTCAAAAAACTAAGTGATTGGGCAACAAAATGGCAAATGAAATTTAATGTGGATAAATGTAAAGTAATGCACATTGGAAAAAATAACCCCAACTATACATACAACATGATGGGGGCTAATTTAGCTACAACGAGTCAGGAAAAAGTCCTTGGAGTCATCGTGGATAGTTCTCTGAAGATGTCCACGCAGTGTGCAGAGGCGGTCAAAAAAGCAAATAGGCTGTTAGGAATCATTAAAAAGGGGATAGAGAATAAGACTGAGAATATATTATTGCCCTTATATAAATCCATGGTACGCCCACATCTCGAATACTGTGTACAGTTGTGGTCTCCTCACCTCAAAAAAGATATTCTAGCACTAGAAAAGGTTCAGAAAAGAGCAACTAAAATGATTAGGGGTTTAGAGAGGGTCCCATATGAGGAAAGATTAAAGAGGCTAGGACTCTTCAGTTTGGAAAAGAGAAGACTAAGGGGGGACATGATAGAGGTATATAAAATCATGAGTGATGTTGAGAAAGTGGATAAGGAAAAGTTATTTACTTATTCCCATAATACAAGAACTAGGGGTCACCAAATGAAATTAATAGGCAGCGGGTTTAAAACAAATAAAAGGAAGTTCTTCTTCACGCAGCGCACAGTCAACTTGTGGAACTCCTTACCTGAGGAGGTTGTGAAGGCTAGGACTACAACAATGTTTAAAAGGGGACTGGATAAATTCATGGTGGCTAAGTCCATAAATGGCTATTAGCCAGGATGGGTAAGGATGGTGTCCCTAGCCTCTGTTCGTCAGAGGATGGAGATGGATGGCAGGAGAGAGATCACTTGATCGTTGCCTGTTAGGTTCACTCCCTCAGGGGCACCTGGCATTGGCCACTGTCAGTAGACAGATACTGGGCTAGATGGACCTTTGGTCTGACCCGGTACGGCCTTTCTTATGTTCTTATGTTCTTAAGTGTAGGGAAGAGTGTAGCAGATTCTAAAAATTTTACCACTGTCAACTAAATGTGCTTGGTGATCAAAAATGCTGGAAGTAGCAAGAGCCTTGCCTACTTTATAGCTCCTACTCAGGCTTTCACTGATCCAACTGAATCAATGGTTGCACTAATGGGAGATTTCTTAAAATTAGAGACCTAATTGTGTTAGAAGTGCTGAACCCTTAATTCTAGTCTTGGTGGTTTAAAAGCTTTTTGGTTTGTAAAAGAAAAATCTTCAGACATTTCAGTTAATTTTCTGCTTTCTCCCTTTACCTGTGTTGTCTTACTAGTCATATTGCATCAGGAGAACATCTTCACTTTCAGTTACTAGGAAGTGGGCCATTAATTCACTATATCAGTTGAATTCACTTTAGCATGAAGTCTGTATTAGAGCAATAACTCTGCTGTAGTTAAGGTTAAGAACATCTTTCTGTTTAGAACCCAATTCCTCTAAGTGCTCTAAAATCTACACCAATTATTTGGATTGCCTCATGGGAGTGTGAGGTTCAGTAAGGTGCTGTGCTTTTGTGACCCCTACATGACTGATCTCTAGATTCTCTTTGCCCCTCTTATATTATCCAAAGTTTATTGTCTGTTCTGCTTGTCTAGTTTAATGGCTTTATTTACTTTAGTCCTCCGTGTAAATGTGTAAATACACATTCATTTGTCTCGGGCAGGCTGGGTTCTTGCTCTGCCTCCCAAACACATTTTAAGAACATATTTCAAGCACACATCTATAACTTTTTGTATACAGTCTGTACATACATAACACACTGATTTTCAGGACCAGCATATCAACAGTTTACATATGATACCTTACATGACACCATTATGATGTATGTTGGGGCACTGTGTGTGTCAGGCCTGATGAGATATGGGGGCCCTTTGCCAGCTGGCATTGAGGGATGTCAGGGACTCTAACCCCGACAGCGAAATTCGTTGTCTGATCACAGAGAACCAGGCAACACCAGCAAGGTCCGATCAAAAGCCCTTTATTGACAAGTGCACGCATCAACAAAGGGCCGCTCGTCTCCAGTGAGAACCAGCAAAACACTTTACAGCTTAGTATTAGCCTATATAGTCAGTTTTATTACATCATACATCACTCACTTGAGCAAAACCCACCCCCCTTTGTTTAACAACTTAAAACTAGACACTTTTATACACACATGCCTAGACTTTATGTCTACAACTTTAGATTATTAATTATATCTTAACAACACCCAAAAGTTAGAAATACAGGGGAGTTTTAAACAAACCTATAATTCAACCAGAGAGTTAGAATCTGAACCGTGGGATGCTAGAGTTTCTTATCAGTTCTTCAAACACTGTCCTTAGCACAGCTAATGGTATGCCAGGAATGCAATCCCTGGCTTATCTCAGGCTTATCTCACGTTTTCCAAGGCTCTGTAAAACAATGCTGCTTCTCAGTACTTTTCCACTCTGGGATTACCCAGAAACCTCTTTTAGCCTGACTTTAGTCAGGTTGGCATAACTGTTTTGCCTGCTATATTTTCATTCAGGCCTAACAGGGACTCACAGACACCCCCCCCCCCCCCCGCAGTAGTAATATCTAAAAAGTTAATCGTTGTGGAAGGATTCTTGTATGTTGAACAAAGTGCACAATGGCTTTTTTCTCAAGTGCTATTCAAGCTGTAATTGAAATAATTCTTAAAAGATCTTTTGAAGCTTGTATTGCTATGTAGAATAATTGTAGTTTTAACAAGTCCTTTACTGCTATGTGATCTCTGATGGATGGGTTTGTGCTTATTTTCTCTTGGCTGTATTTATTGGCTGAGACTGGAGAAGATGTAGTAACAAGCAGCCAGAAACTGGATGGGGCTATAGAAATTCAGTCTGCATCTCTGTTATATAATAAACTCCGAGTAGTTTTAAAATGCACTTTAAAAAAATAGCATGGGAACTTTGATTCCTACATACCTCTTCTTCATGCTTTCCATGGATGGTAATTCTGGGCTCTGTTGGTTAGAGTTGGATTTAGCTGGAAGGCAGACCTGGGGATGTCTTATTATTCTCTCTCACTGAGGTGATGGTAGGAGAAAGGGGGAGGGGTCAAGGGAGAAGGACAGCTTTAGTAGACTGATACATAGGGTATGTCTACACTATGGGATTACTCCGATTTTACAGAAATCAGTTTTTGGAAACTAATTGTATAAAGTCGAGTACATGCGGCCACAGTAACCACATTAATTCGGTGGTGTGCATCCATAGTACCGAGGCTAGCGTTGACTTCCGGAGCGTTGCACTGTGGGTAGCTATCCCGTAGTTCCAGCAGTCTCCCCTGCCTATTGGAATTCTGGGTTGAGATCCCAATGCCTGATGGGGCAAAAAACATTGTTGCGGGTGGTTCTGGGTACATGTCGTCAGGCCCCCTTCCCCTCCCTCCCTCTCTCTGTGAAAGCAACGGCAGACAACTGTTTTGCA
The DNA here is from genome assembly GCF_020497125.1 of Mauremys mutica. NCBI lineage: Eukaryota > Metazoa > Chordata > Testudines > Geoemydidae > Mauremys > Mauremys mutica. Next base: position 1,689,197 of record NW_025423354.1, on the reverse strand, counting down.
TCTTTTTTCCTGGGTTACCTGTGCGGATGCCATACCATGGCAAGCATGGAGCCCGCTCAGCTCAACGCAGCAGCCATAAACATTGTAAACACCTCGCGCATTATCGTGCACTTTATGCTGAACCAGAACCTGCAAAACCAGGCGAGGAGGAGGCGGCAGCGCGGTGACAACAGTGATGAGGACATGGACACAGAAGTCTCTCAAACCACGGGCCCCGGCGCGTTGGAGATCATGCTGGTAATGGGGCAGGTTCTAGCCATTGAACGCCGATTTTGTGCCCAGGAAACAAGCACAGACTGGTGGGACCGCATAGTGTTGCAGGTGTGGAACGATTCTCAGTGACTGCGAAACTTTCACATGCATAAGAGCACTTTCATGGAACTTTGTGACTTGCTTTCCACTGCCCTGAAACGCCAGAATACCACGATGAGAGCAGCCCTCACAGTTGAGAAGCGAGTGGCGATAGCCCTGTGGAAGCTTGCAATGCCAGACAGCTACCGGTCAGTTGGGAATAAATTTGGAGTGGGCAAATCTACTGTGGGCGCTGCTGTGATGCAAATAGCCAAAGCAATCATTGAGCTGCTGCTACCAAAGGTTGTGACTCTGGGACATGTGCAGGCCATATCGGATGGCTTTGCTGCAATGGGATTCCCTAACTGTGGTGGGGCAATAGATAGAACCTATATCCGTATCTTGGCATCGGAGCACCAAGGCAGCCAGTACATAAACCTCAAGGGGTACTTTTCAATGCTGCTGCCAGCACTGGTGGATCACAAGGGACGTTTCACCAACATCAACATGGGATGTCAGGGAAAGGTTCATGACGCTTGCGTCTTCAGGAACACTAATCTGTTTAAACGGCTGCAGCAAGGCATTTACTTCCCAGACCAGAAAATAACCGTTGGGGATGTTGAAATGCCTATAGTTATCCTTGGGGACCCAGCCTACCCCTTAATGCCATGGCTCATGAAGCCATACACAGGCAGCCTGGACAGTAGTCAGGAGCTGTTCAACTATAGGTTGAGCAAGTGCAGAATGGTGGTAGAATGTGCATTTGGACGTTTAAAAGCTCGCTGGCACACTTTACTGACTTGCTCAGACCTCAGCCAAACCAATATTCCCATTGTTATTGCTGCTTGCTGTGTGCTCCACAATCTCCGTGAGAGTAAGGGGGAGATATTTATGACGCGGTGGGAGATTGAGGCAAATTGCCTGGCCACTGATTACACGCAGCCAGACACCAGGGCAGTTAGAAGAGCACACCAGGAAGTGCTGCGCATCAGAGAAGCTTTGAAAACCAGTTTAATGACTGACCAGGCTATGATGTGAGAGTTCGGTTTGTTTCTCCTTGATGAATACCTGCCCTCTTGATTGACTCATCCCTGTAAGCCACCCACCCTCCCCCCTTCGATCACAGCTTGCTTTCAAAGGAAATAAAGTCACTATCGTTTAAAATCCATGTATTCTTTATTAATTGATTATAAAAATAGGGAGAGAACTGACAAGGTAGCCCAGGTGGGGTGTGGGAAGAGGGAAGGAAGCAAAAGGCCACTTCAAAACTTGTTGCATGACAGCCTTCTGCTTGGGCTGTCCACTGGAGTAGAGTGGCAGGGTGCACAGAGCCCTTTTCCCCCACCCTGTTCTTGGGCATCTGGGTGAGGAGGCTATGGACCATGGGGAAGGCGGTTATACAGGGGCTGCAGCGGCACTCTGTGATCCTGCTTCCGTTCCTGAAGCTCCACCAGATGCCGGGGCATGTCTGTTTGATCCCACAGTAGCTGCAGTGTTGCATCCTGCCTCCTCTGATCTTCTTGCCGCCACCTCTCATCTCGAGCGTCCCTCCTGGCCTCACATTCATCCCTCCTGGCCTCACGTTTGTTGGACACTTTCCTGTACTGTGATACTGTGTCCTTCCACTCAATCAAATAAGCTCTTTCACTGCGGGTCGATTGCATGATTTCAGAGAAAATTTCATCTTGCGTGCGTTTTTTTCCGCCACCTTATCTGAGATAGCCTTCGGAATGGAGGAGGGAGGCTTGAAAAACTTGCAGCTGCGGGAGGGAAAAAAGGGGGAGAAGTATTTTTAAAAAGATACATTTTACAGAACAATGTGTGTACTCTTTCATGGTGAACAACACTATTCATATTACATAGCACATGATTTCAGTACAAGGTCGCATTTTGCATCTTAATATTGTACAGTATTTAGTTTTACTACTTCAGATAAGAAATTACCATTTTAAAGCACTTAACCTACTAGTCTATCACAAATGTTGACTTTCAGCAAGATGTTCACACCCAACAATAGATTCAAAACATCAAATACCTTTCTAGTTCATCTCACAGTTTACACAGTGAAACGTTCCTTTTGGAACATTTCCTGATTGCTAAACAAATACTGTGTGATTCTGCTATAAAAAACATGACAGATGAACACATGTTGTAGATTTAAGATTGTAATATATTATGGAAAGATAGCTTCCGGTCGCTTATGTAAATCTTCTTTGATGACAATCTTGTTTGGTCATTGTATAGTTTCTTTCTTCTTTTGAAGCATTGGATTGAGCAGAATCTGTCACTTGGAAACATATTCTTCTTTGAGCATACCATGCAAATGAGGATTATGCTGATTTTTCCAGGAGGAGATCAGGCAGAAAAGGCTGACACAAAAATTAAATCTGAAAACTCAGTAGGATTTTTGGAAAAGATTAACCCACCCATTCTTTAAAGCAAAATGATCCTTATGTTTCAAGAACAAGTAATTTAACGTCAACATTTCACAACTGTCCTGTCAGACTTAACTGACCTTAGCAGTATGCTATATGTCCTTATCTATACCAGAGAGGTAGCATTAGGATTGTGGTATGCATTTACTGTTGTGAAAAGTCACTGTTAACTAAAACCCTTTATGATATGTATGCTTTTTATAGGACTTACGTTGCATAAAACTAGGGTGTGTTTGTGTAGGAGATGGAAAATGAGGAAGGGTGTAGCTTTTCCTGATTCAAGTGACTATTTATAGGACTCCCAGGTTGAACTGATTAACATTATATCCAGTTTACTTCATTGTTCAATAACAGAGTATGGTACAGGGTTTGTTGGGTAAGCGCTGCTAAAAATGTCCGACTAGACAATTTCAGTTCTGTACACTTAACCATGTATTATGGCCAAGATTTTTCCAAAGTGAGTGCCTGACGTTAGGCATCTGTATAAGCAGGCTGACTTTCAAAGATGCTGAGCTCCAAGCAGTTCCTGTTTCAGTGAAGGGAGCTATTGGGTGCTCAGCACTTTGGATAATTGGGCAACTTATTTGGTATCCACTTTTGAAAATCTTGGCCTATGTCTAATGGAAAGTTTATCATAAAAGTTGAATGTTTATCCATAGATTTGAATTATTGTTTGTTGAATTAGTAGAGGTTTAACACTTGTTATACCACCACTTTTTTTTTTTCCCTAGGTCTAACAAAAGGCCTAAACATAACGTCAACTAACCAGCCTATGGTTGAAAAAGCGCAAGGAGAGAAAGTTACATTGCCATGTACATTCACTGTCGCACAAGAAGATCAAGGCCCACTAGATATTGAATGGGTCTTAATACCAACAGATAATCAAAAGAAGGAACAAACAGTGAGTATAGAGACAGCTTTTTAGAGACCTTTTAATTCCTAGCTGTTGTAAGAGCTCTGAATGTTTAAGCTTTCTGCCCATAAAGAACCTCTTGCTCTCTGAATTTTGTCTCTTTCAAGTCAGGGAACTTGTGGTCTTGCATGTCTGTGAAGCACCATGCACAGGAATAGTAAACAATGAATGCCAGTTATATAAACATCATTAAGATCTAGAAGGACAAGTGATTGCTCACTATAAGTTAGTGAGTGGTAAAGAGGAGAAAACTCCAGGATAATTTTATTTTAATTTTTTTTTCAGTTCATAGAATCATAGATTATTGTTACTGATAAAGACAATGCTGTGTTGAACCAAACAAGTCTGCTTTTACTAAGAAAATATTTTTAAAAAATTCTTAGATCTTAAAATATTAGTCCCTTTCTCATTCCATTCTTTAGAAGCAATACCAGTAAATTTAGATGAACCCCTTCATGCAGAGGTTTACAGTATAATCAGTGGGCGGGGCATTCACTCAGGCCAGGGCTTTATAAAGCCGCGCACAAGCGACTAGGGAGCTTCGCGAACAGGGGCTGCTAACGGGAGTTTCGCAAGGGAGTTCTCCAGGTGAAGGAGGAGCTAATACAGCATCTGTGGGGTAAGTGACTGTCTGTAGTGTGTGTTTGTTTGTGTTTGGGGGTTACTTGCTGTGTGCTGAGCTTGTGTTTGTCAGTCTGTTTGTTTGGTTGTTTGAGGGACCGTGTGCTCTGGCTGGCAGTTGGAGGCAGGTTTGAAAGCTCGAAGCCTCTGGTAATTGGCTGAGCCTTAATCAGTGGGCGGGGCATTCACTCAGGCCAGGGCTTTATAAAGCCGCGCACAAGCGACCAGGGGCTGCTAACAGGGAGTTTCGCAAGGGAGTTTAGAAGGGGAGTGGGAAGGGAGTGGGAGTCCCTCGCCAGCCCTAACCCCGTCCCCGTGGGCCCCCCCTAAAACCTATAAACCGAACCACAGTCCAAAACTACTTTCCGTAAACCACCCTTTCACTAACTAGGAGAAAATGCAGGCAGAAGCCCAGCAGCAGAGTGGGGGCTATCCAGTTTATTGCGCTGACTGTCGCATGTATGATTACCTGCCCTGTGGGCGGGTGGCGTATGTGTGCAGTCGGTGCAAGGAGCTCCTGGCCCTCAGAGACCATGTACGGGCTTTGGAGGCCAGGGTGGCGGAACTGGAGGAGCTGAGAGAGGCAGAGAGGTATGTTGATGAGGCTTTCCGGGACACTGTAGAATTGTCCCACCTCCGCTTAGACAGCTCCTGTGCTGTTGAGGAGGAAGAAGGGCCCAGGGAAGTAGAGCAGTCGATGGGAGCAGAGGGAAACCTTCCCGTAGTTGGGACCCTCCTTCCAGATGGTGCTGGGGTTGCCTCTCGCACTGAGGTTGCCTCTCCGGGGGAGGGAACTCCAGTTTCTAGGAAAAGGCAGGTGTTAGTAATGGGAGATTCGATTATTAGAAATGTAGATAGCTGGGTCTGTGATGACCGGGAGAACCGTATGGTGACTTGCCTGCCTGGTGCGAAGGTTGCGGATCTCTCGAGGCATCTAGATAGACTTATGTGTAGTGCTGGGGAGGAGCCGGTGGTCGTGGTACATGTAGGTACCAATGACATAGAGAAGGGTAGGAGAGATGTCCTGGAAGCCAAATTTAGGCTGCTAGGGAAGAGACTGAAATCCAGGACCTCTATGGTGGCATTTTCAGAAATGCTCCCAGTTCCACGCGCAGGGCCAGGTAGGCAGGCAGAGCTTCAGAGTCTCAATGCGTGGATGAGACGATGGTGTAGAGAGGAGGGGTTCACGTTCATTAGGAACTGGGGGAACTTCTGGGATGGGAGGAGCCTATACAGGAGAGATGGGCTCCACCTAAACCAAAGTGGAACCAGACTGCTGGCACTAAACATTAAAAAGGTTGTAGAGCAGTTTTTAAACTAGGAGATGGGGGAAAGCCGACTGCTGCAGAGGAGCGTGTGGATAGGACACAGACTTCTCTTAGGGGAGAGTCTGATGATAGAGAATCTCCAGGTTATAGTCGGAAGCAGAGGAATGAGAAGTATAATGTAAGAGCCGGATCAGATGATAAACAGTCACATAAAAAAGAATCTGGCACATCAGAAAAAGGCAGGCTAATAAACAGGGACAAGTTTTTAAAGTGCTTGTACACAAATGCCGGAAGTCTAAATAATAAGATGGGTGAACTAGAGTGCCTGGTGATCAAGGAGGATATAGATATAATAGGCATCACAGAAACCTGGTGGACTGAGAGCAATCAATGGGACACAATCATTCCGGGGTACAAAATATATCGGAAGGACAGGACAGGCCGTGCAGGGGGAGGAGTGGCACTATATGTTAAAGAAAGTGTAGATTCAAATGAAGTAAAAATCTTAAGCGAATCCACAGGTTCCATAGAGTCTCTATGGATAGAAATTTCATGCTCTAGTAAAAATATAACAGTAGGGATCTATTATCGACCTCCTGACCAGGACAGTAATAGTGATGATGAAATGCTAAGGGAAATTAGAGAGGCTATCAAAATTAAGAGCCCAATAATAGTGGGGGATTTCAATTATCCCCATATTGACTGGGAACATTTCACTTCAGGACGAAATGCAGAGATAAAATTTCTCGATTCTTTAAATGACTGCTTCATGGAGCAGCTGGTACGGGAACCCACAAGGGGAGAGGCGACTCTAGATTTAATCCTGAGTGGAGCGCAGGAGCTGGTCCAAGAGGTAACTATAGCAGGACCGCTTGGAAATAGTGACCATAATACAATAGCATTCAACATCCCTGTGGTGGGAAGAACATCTCAACTGCCCAACACTGTGGCCTTTAATTTCAAAAGGGGGAACTATACAAAAATGAGGGGGTTAGTTAGACAAAAGTTACAAGGTACAGTGACTAAAGTGAAATCCCTGCAAGTTGCGTGGGCCCTTTTTAAAGACACCATAATAAAGGCCCAACTTCAATATATACCCCAAATTAAGAAAAACAGTAAAAGAACTAAAAAAGAGCCACCGTGGCTTAACAACCATGTAAAAGAAGCAGTGAGAGATAAAAAGACTTCCTTTAAAAAGTGGAAGTCAAATCCTAGTGAGGCAAATAGAAAGGAGCACAAACACTGCCAACTTAAGTGCAAGAGTGTAATAAGAAAAGCCAAAGAGGAGTTTGAAGAACGGCTAGCCAAAAACTCCAAAGGTAATAACAAAATGTTTTTTAAGTACATCAGAAGCAGGAAGCCTGCTAAACAACCAGTGGGGCCCCTTGACGATGAAAATACAAAAGGAGCGCTTAAAGATGATAAAGTCATTGCGGAGAAACTAAATGGATTCTTTGCTTCAGTCTTCACGGCTGAGGATGTTAGGGAGATTCCCAAACCTGAGCTGGCTTTTGTAGGTGACAAATCTGAGGAACTGTCACAGATTGAAGTGTCACTAGAGGAGGTTTTGGAATTAATTGATAAACTCAACATTAACAAGTCACCGGGACCAGATGGCATTCACCCAAGAGTTCTGAAAGAACTCAAATGTGAAGTTGCGGAACTATTAACCAAGGTTTGTAACCTGTCCTTTAAATCGGCTTCGGTACCCAATGACTGGAAGTTAGCTAATGTAACGCCAATATTTAAAAAGGGCTCTAGGGGTGATCCCGGCAATTACAGACTGGTAAGTCTAACGTCTGTACCGGGCAAATTAGTTGAAACATTAGTAAAGAATAAAATTGTCAGACACATAGAAAAACATAAACTCTTGAGCAATATTCAACATGGTTTCTGTAAAGGGAAATCGTGTCTTACTAATCTATTAGAGTTCTTTGAAGGGGTCAACAAACATGTGGACAAGGGGGATCCGGTGGACATAGTGTACTTAGATTTCCAGAAAGCCTTTGACAAGGTCCCTCACCAAAGGCTCTTACGTAAATTAAGCTGTCATGGGATAAAAGGAAAGGTCCTTTCATGGATTGAGAACTGGTTAAAGGACAGGGAACAAAGGGTAGGAATTAATGGTAAATTCTCAGAATGGAGAGGGGTAACTAGTGGTGCTCCCCAAGGGTCAGTCCTGGGACCAATCCTATTCAATTTATTCATAAATGATCTGGAGAAAGGGGTAAACAGTGAGGTGGCAAAGTTTGCAGATGATACTAAACTAATCAAGATATTTAAGACCAAAGCAGATTGTGAAGAACTTCAAAAAGATCTCACAAAACTAAGTGATTGGGCAACAAAATGGCAAATGAAATTTAATGTGGATAAATGTAAAGTAATGCACATTGGAAAAAATAACCCCAACTATACATACAACATGATGGGGGCTAATTTAGCTACAACGAGTCAGGAAAAAGATCTTGGAGTTATCGTGGATAGTTCTCTGAAGATGTCCACGCAGTGTGCAGAGGCGGTCAAAAAAGCAAACAGGATGTTAGGAATCATTAAAAAGGGGATAGAGAATAAGACTGAGAATATATTATTGCCCTTATATAAATCCATGGTACGCCCACATCTCGAATACTGTGTACAGATGTGGTCTCCTCACCTCAAAAAAGATATTCTAGCACTAGAAAAGGTTCAGAAAAGAGCAACTAAAATGATTAGGGGTTTAGAGAGGGTCCCATACGAGGAAAGATTAAAGAGGCTAGGACTCTTCAGTTTGGAAAAGAGAAGACTAAGGGGGGACATGATAGAGGTATATAAAATCATGAGTGATGTTGAGAAAGTGGATAAGGAAAAGTTATTTACTTATTCCCATAATACAAGAACTAGGGGTCACCAAATGAAATTAATAGGCAGCAGGTTTAAAACAAATAAAAGGAAGTTCTTCTTCACGCAGCGCACAGTCAACTTGTGGAACTCCTTACCTGAGGAGGTTGTGAAGGCTAGGACTATAACAATGTTTAAAAGGGAACTGGATAAATTCATGGTGGCTAAGTCCATAAATGGCTATTTGCCAGGATGGGTAAGAATGGTGTCCCTAGCCTCTGTTCGTCAGAGGATGGAGATGGATGGCAGGAGAGAGATCACTTGATCGTTGCCTGTTAGGTTCACTCCCTCAGGGGCACCTGGCATTGGCCACTGTCGGTAGACAAATACTGGGCTAGATGGACCTTTGGTCTGACCCGGTACGGCCTTTCTTATGTTCTTATGTAAGTATTAGCACACAGCAATTTTAAACAGCTGTTAATAGAGTTTATTCATTTTCCATCAGATAAATTGCGTTGGATGGGTTTTTTTAATTGTTCTGGTTAGAATTATTTTTACACATGAAACAATATCTTCCAAAGAAATAGAATGGTGGTTCATTTGAAATATTCAAATTGCTATGCAGATTTGTTTGAAGAAAATACTTGTTTTTTCTTTTCCTTTTAGATTATTATGTACTCTGTAGACAGGATTTATAATAATTACTATGAAGCTATGAATGGACGGGTACAGTTCACTAATCCTGATCCCAGATCTGGTGATGGCTCCATAGATATCCTGAATCTAAAGTCAGCAGACACAGGCACATACCAGTGCAGAGTGAAGAAAGCTCCGGGAGTTGAAAGCCAAAAAATACAGTTGACTGTGCTTGGTAAGATAATTTGTACAGATGCTATACACTGTATATGTTTTTGAGGGCAAATTGTTACATGCCATATTACATTTGACACTTAAAATAAAAGAGATGCTTGTGTAAAATAAATTCATAATCTAATACTAAATTGTAAGTGGATAAATTGGGCTGTCAAGCGATTTAAAAACAATCGCGAGATTAAAAAAAAAACGCAGTTTTAATCGCACTGTTAAACAATACTAGAATACCATTTATTTACATTTTTGTGGGTTTTCTATATTTTCAAATAGAGGGTCGGGGTGGGGGCTCTGGGCTTCAGCCTTGCTCGGGGTTCCATCCTCTCTTGGTGCGTGGGGCTCCAGCCCTCACCTGCTGCTGGTGCCTTCCACCCTCACACATGTATATGATTAATGTGTTTAAAAAAATTAACACCGTTAAGTTTTGATTTCAGTTAATAGCAGGTGTTAACTGTGATTAATTGACAGCCCTATTATTTAGTGTTCAAAAATTAGAGGATTGATACCCCTCTTCCCCCAGTGGAATGGAGGAGGAGGAGGACAAAAATGTAGAAATAATTAACATTTCTTGAAAATGGCTCAAAAATTGGTTTGCCCTTTGTATGAAACATAAGAGTTAAAAAGTATAGGCTGATTTCAAGTTCTGTACAGTGAAAAATGATTTATTTGCTAAAGCTTATAGCAAATTTTAATGGACACCATAACTGACTTTTAATTAATTTAAATAATACTTTATTTATTAGTAAAGCCAACAATGACTAAATGCTACATTGAAGGATCACAGGAAACTGGAAGAGACCTTACCCTGAAATGTGTATCACAGGAAGGTTCCCTACTCTTGTCCTACAACTGGAGGAAAATAACTGGCACAGAGGAACTTCCGGCGACATCGTTATTAAGTAATGTTTATCCTTTGCTATTATAATATATTTAAGATGGATAATAGGCTTTGTCTTCATGTTTTTATTTTACCTTGAAATGCTAAGGTTTTTTTTATGCGTAGGCTTACTGTCTTAAGATCTGGTACCTCACAGATTACCTGTGTTAGACACATCCCTTACACTCTTGGCAAGGAAGTGTTCTCAGCAGACTAGTGGTATCAAGTACCAAGACCGAATACTGAAATTAAATGCTATGGAATAAGCTTCCAGTTATTCATAAAAGAATGATAGTATTATATATGACCGCTCTTTGCAGCTTGACAAATGACTCATTTTTTTTTCAAACTGATGTCAAAATAACTAAGACACTGACATTTAAAATAAAATTTGTTGTAATGGATTAACACCTTTTGAAATATTGAATAATCATTAATGGAAAATTTTAACTAGTTTCTTCAATATTTTTAGATAAAGACACAGGTGAACTGTCTCTGAAAAATGTCTCTGAGGAGTACTCTGGTACATACAGTTGTGTGGCTGCAAACAGAATTGGCACTGATGACTGTTTCGTTGTGCTAAATGTCACTCCCCGTAAGTACTTGCTATATAATAGTTTCTGCAAAATTAGAAATGTTGATGAATGAGTTAAAAAAATAAACTCATTTGATCCTTTTGTAATCTATAAAAGAAATATGCTGTAGAACAGGTAGCTGACACCATTTTAAATTTTGTCATATTTTTTAGTATTGAGCGTTCTTTCAGCTCCAATAAACAAGTCAGCCTTTTGACCTGTCTTCCCATGTGTTTGTGTTTTTTTTTGTTTTTTTTTAATTTAAACGTGTATAAGTATGCATGTATCAGTTCAGTAATATTTCTCAGTATAGAGAACATTTGTTTTTATTTTAAGGTGTAAATGGAGAATTCTCTAGTTATGCAAATTCAGTTAAATGTCAGTATTGTAGTAATTTGTGTTAATCTATTCTAGCTATAAATACAGCTGGCACAATTGCTGGAGCAGTTATTGGAACTCTTCTGGGTCTCTTTTTATTGGCCTTTCTTGTCTTCTGTTGCTGTAAGAAACGTAAAGAGAAAAAATATGAAAAAGAAGTGCATCATGAGATTAGGTAATGGCCCATTTTCTTTACCCTTTGAACTGTAATATCTGAAACTAGAAAATAACTTCCTCTTAATGTTTTCTTGTGGGTAATATATTCATTATGGCTGATTAGAATTCTGCATTGACCTAAGCCAGTACATTAAGCCAGTGTGACAGCTAAGCCTAAAACCTTATACTTTTAATATGCCTGTACCCTATTTTCTGATGTTTCAATATTTTGTTCAGTTAAAAAGGATTCTGAAAGTGGTAAATATTTGAAACATTTTTTAAAAGTAATAAACAGTATTACTGTTTTTTACACTTTTATTTTTGTAATAGAAAAAACAGTAGAAATTTTATAAATCTCTCAAAACACCAATACATTCTTGATTTAAACCATTTTTATTTTTAACTATTTTCAGAGAGGATGTTCCTCCTCCAAAGAGTCGTACTTCAACAGCCCGCAGCTATATAGGCAGCAATCGTTCCTCTCTGGGTTCAATGTCTCCCTCCAATATGGAAGGATATGCCAAGACTCCATATAATCAAGTACCAAGTGAAGACTTTGAACGTTCTCCTGGTCAAAACCCAAACTTTCCACCGTCAAAGGTAGCTGCACCTAATCTAAGTAGAATGGGAGCTGTCCCTGTGATGATTCCAGCACAAAGCAAGGATGGGTCCATAGTATAGAATGGTGTTAATTTATGCTTTTTTTTATTCTATACAAATATTAAATTAAAAAAAAAACTTGTTCCAACCTACATTTAAAAAGTGCACAAAATTGTCCTTGAAGAAAATGAACAGTTTGTTTGAACAGCCATCACTTCTGCTCATTAATTTTGAACTGTTATTAAAATATATTAATTAATTGCTTCAGCAAAAGCATTTAAGTTCTGAATGAAACAATGGAGGTATTTGAATTTTAGATGAAAAAACACCATATCAGCTAGATGTGGAATTCTGAATATGAAACACAAAGTTGTATATTTTTGACAGTGAAAAGACATTGCAACTGTACTCCATGAAATTAGATTTCCAGAGACTTTACCCTCAAAATTTTGAATGACTTAAATATTTTGACTCCTTTGGCCATTCTGTGATAATGGCCACAGTGGCTGAAGTACTTGAATGATCTAAATATTTTACTGAAAGTCTGTGGAAATCTTTAACTTTTGTAATGTGCTTTTGGAGCATCTTCTGAATTGCTGAGAACTTGAATATCATGGGCTATCAGTTGCAGTTAATTGAACCCAGTCAACTAATAAACTTGATTTTGCGATTAAATGCAACAAGTGGAAATGCTACAGGAGACCATGCAAGCTTTATGAGACCCCAATTTTAAGAGAAGAGCATTTTATTATAGTCATGCCAAGCAACCCAAAACTGTTCACTGGCATTAAAGGGACATCATCAAGTTTATACCAACTTGTTTCTCATGGAACCTAGTCTTCCAAAACTTCAGATCAACTGTTTTCCCATGAAAAATGGATGTGTGTTTGTGGACAAATAGTTAAATTATGCGAGATAGATATTTATCTGTTAAGATTTTCAGAACCTTGCTTTAGTTTTCTAAATCTCACTGTAGGTTTCTAAATCCATATTTTGATTCCAAAGAGGTAAGCACGCAGAAGCTCCATCTGCATTTAATGGGAAATAAGTGCTTGTGAGTTGGTAAAATCTGCTCACTTATTTTGCAAACTTATTTTTGACCTTAGTGTGTGTATATATACACAGTACAATATTAGTCTGCTATTTTAGGGCATTGTGTAAACAGTTTTTGTACAAAGAATTTGTAAAGGGGGTAAAAGAACTTGGTCCTCGATGTCCCCATTAAAACCAAACTAACCTCTAAATATTGGTACCAAACACTTAATTCCATTTACTTTCTCATAACAAAAATAGAATTTCAGATAGTTTTTCTTCTTCATGCAGTTTTGCAACTGGATTTACAAAACTAGTAGGCAGATGGTCTAAAGCAGTGGTCTTCAACGTTTTCCGGGTGGCGGGCACTGGACGACAAACCACTAAGGACCGTGGCCAGCGGACAAGCATCCTCCGAAATGCCGCCGAAGTAGCGTCATCAAGAGGCGTCACCACCGAAAATCAGCGGCATTTCAGCAGTGGCACCTCTTGGTAACACCACTTTTCAGTGGCATTTCAGCAGATGCTTGTCCACCGGCCAGTACGCGGGCACACCTAGATGCCCCGGCGGGCGCCATTGCACCCATGGGCACCGTGTTGGGGCCCACTGGTCTAAGGTAAATGCAGTTATCAATTATCACTTTCACATGGATTGAGTAGCTGGAGTATTTTACACAAAGATTAATGCTAATCAGCAGTGTGTCAAGTTATAAGAAAGTGTCTATAGGAAGTGACAGCATGCAGTGTTATAGAAGACTCAACATCTTCATTAATGATCTGAAAGAGGAAATAGTGTGCTAATCACATTCATAAATACTATGGAATTGAGGCATGTTATGAACAGTAGTGAAAATGAGAAATAATACAAAGGCACATAATTTTGGAAATAGGGTTAGATAATAACAAAATGAAATGCTTCCCGGACAGTTGCAGGCTTCCATGATATACTAAGAAAAGAGATTTTCTGTATATTACTGGAAATGAGTTATGCTGACATACGGCAAGGGGTGATAGTAGACAGCATATAAGATGTATATGATCTTTCAGCAAATTGTGGCAGCCAAAAAAAGCAAATGTTGTTTTGATGCCCCTTGAACAGCAATTTGGGGCATCATGTCACAAAGAAGGGAGGTTATAGTTCCTCTTTATACATCGTTTGTGAGATGAGTACTGGAATATTCTATTTAGTTTTGGGTACCTCTATACCAGAAAGACATGGTACTCAGAAGGCGGGTGGGAGGGAAGGATCAAGGGACTGGAAGGGCTGATTTATAAAGAAACATTAAAAATGCAAAATAAATATGACTAAATAGCCAGTTGCAGTGGAAGGGACTTGATAACTAAGTACTTTAAGGTTGTAAACACAAAAGAGGAAAAATAATTGTAGGGTGAAACAATTGGTAACTAGGAGTGATGGAATGAAATTAAGGAAAGGATATGTTAAGATGAATTTCACAAAAATATCTTTATAATAATGATGGTGGAAGACCCTCTGCTTGTGATTTTAAACTAGACCAGATAAATACTAGAAAATATACTGCAGATAACTTTACACTAACTGATAGATGAACTAAGGAGTCTGATCCTATAGGCATTGGAAGCAATGGCAAAATTCTGACTTCAATGGGAGCAGCTTCTAGACATAGGCGGCAGGTTTGTATAATTTTTGGTGGGGCCCAAAATGGTGGTGCCCCCCCGCTCCCGCCCTGTAAGCCGATATAAAATGAAGCTACAACGCGTCAGCGCCACAAGATTACAAGGGTCAATTAAAAGTGGAAAGTCAGAAGCAGCACTTGCCTACTTCAATATACGGTATTATATTTTGTTGCATCTGTTGTGATGAAGTGGGAATGTTCTTAATATTTTCTCTGAATACTGTGTGGGTGCCTCAGTTTCCCCTGCAAGATGCCAACTGAAGGTGTTGGGGACAAAGAGATCAGGTGGCCTCCTTGTCCAGAAGAGACACAGAGGCCAGAGGAGGGAGTGTCAGTTTGGAGCTGGCTGGGGAAATTGGGAGAGACCCAGAACTTGGTTCTGGGCTCCCCACCCCCCAAGATGGACCTGACAGAGGGGTTCTGTTTTCTGTACCAACAAGCTCTGTTTAAACTGTGTTCCCGTCATCTAATAAACCTTCTGTTTTACTGTCTGGCTGAGAGTCACATCTGACTGCAGAGTTGGGGTGCAGCGACCTCTGGTTGCCCCAGGACCAGCCTGGGCAGACTCACTTTGGAAAGTGCATGACGTGGAAGGGCATGCTGAATGCTCCGAGGTCAGACCCAGGAAGGTGTAAGCTTCTTGCCCTGGAGACAGTATGCTCCGAGAGAGGAGGCTCCCCCAGAGTCCTGACTGGCTTTGTATGGAGATGTTCCAAAGCATCACAGCATCCCCTTCCACACCGTGCACTTCCCAGAAGTCCGCACAGGCACTGACACTCCCTCCTCCGGCCTTTGTCTCTTTTCCAGGCATTAGGAGGCCACCTGATCTCTCTGTTCTCCAACACCTTCAGTTGGCACCTTGCAGGGGAAACTGATTTGGGAGAAATGAAGTAAAAGCTGCCCAAACCGAGCTTGAGCACTCCTGAATTTTGAGGTGTTCAAATCTGGAAGGCAGGTGCTGGGGGTGGGAGAGGGCTGTGGGCTCCATGGGGGAGCATGGCAGCAACTGTCTGGAGCTGCATGGAGCCAGATACGCTGGTCTGAGTGGCACAGTAAGCAGTTTGGGGGTTGGAGAAGAGGTAGGGAGTTCCGGGGGGCAGTCAAGGGACAAGGAGCAGGGGGAGTTGGATGGGGCAGAGGTTCGAAGGGGCAGTCAGGGGACAGGCAGCAATTGGATAGGCATGGGAGTCTAAGAGGTTTATCAGGGGACAGGTAGGGGGTGCGGTCCTGGGGGGGGGGAAGTTGGGTGGGGTCTCAGGAGGGGGCAGTTGGGGACAAGGAGAAGGGAGGCTTAGATAGGGGCTGAGGTCCCAAGGGGCAGTTAGGGGCAGGGGTCTCGGGAGGGGGTAATTGGGGAACAAGGACCAGTGGGGCTTAGATAGGGGGTGGAGGTTCTGGGGGGCAGTTGGGGCAGGGGTCTGGGGAGGGGGCAATCAGCGGACAGAGGCTGGGATTTAAAGGGCTCTGGGCTGCCTGCACCCGCGGGGAGCACAGAGCTTTTAAAATCCCAGCCGCGGCCAGGAATCAGAGGGCTCTGGGCTCCCCGCCGCAGCAGGCAGCCCAGAGCCCTCTGATTCCCGGCCGCGGCTGGGATTTAAAAGGCTCTGGGCTGCCCGCCGCAGCAGGCAGCCCAGAGCCCTCTGATTCCCGGCCGCGGCTGGGATTTAAAAGGCTCTGGGCTGCCCGCCGCGGCGGGGAGCCCAGAGCCCTCTGATTCCTGGCCGCGGCTCGGATTTAAAAGGCTCTGGGCTCCCCGCGGTTGCAGGCAGCCCACAGCCCTTAAAACCCCCGCCGCGGCCGGGAATCAGAGGGCTCTGGGCTGCCTGCTGCAGCGGGAAGCCCCGAGCCCGCTGATTACCCGCCGCGGGGGGGAGTTAAAAGGGTCTGGGCGGCCCGCGGGGGCGGGGAGCCCAGCGCCCTCTGCTGCCCGGCCGCGGCTCGGATTCCCACGGCTCTGCGCCCCCCGCGGTTGCCGGCAGCCCAGCCCCCTATAAATCCCAGCCGCGGCCGGGAATCAGAGGGCTCTGGGCTGTCTGCTGCGGCGGGCAGCCCAGAGCCTTTTAAATCCCAGCCGCCGCCGGGAATCAGAGGGTTCTGGGCTGCCTGCAACCGCGGGGAGCCCAGAGCTTTTTAAATCTCAGCCGCTGCTGGGATTTAAAGGGCTCTGGGCTGCCTGCAACCGCGGGGAGCCCAGAGCCTTTTAAATCCCAGCCGCCGCCGGGAATCAGAGGGCTCTGGGCTTCCCGCTGCAGCAGGCAGCCCAGAGCCCTCTGATTCCCGGCGGCGGCTGGGATTTAAAGGGCTCTGGGCAGCCCTGGCGGCGGCGGCGGCAGCGGCGGGGGGGCGCTCCAAGCAGGGGAGAAAAAACATTGGTGGGGCAGAGCCCCTGCTTGGGATTTATTCATGGGGCTAGAGCCCCATATAAGTCGGCGCCTATGCTTCTAGATCAGGGGTGGGCAAGCCCACCAGCTGTTTTTATCCAGCCCTTGACCTCCTGCTGGGGAGCGAGGTCTGGGGCTTGCTCCGTTGTGGCGCTCCAGCTGGGGCGCAGGGTCGGGGGCCTGCTCCTAGAAGCAGCGGCATGGCTCTCCTCCATCTCCTATGCGTAGGGGCAGCCAGGGGCCTCTGCTTTGCACACTGCCACCGCCCCAAACGCCACTCCTACAGCTCCCATTGGCCAGGAACCCCAATCAATGGGAGCTGCAGGGGCAGTGCCTGCAACAGCTCATTTCTATTCTAACATATTCATATTGGGACTTACTCTCCACTACATTACACTGATTTAATGTAGGAGTAACTCCATTGATTTCAGTCCTAATGATCTGCATTTTAGTATAATTAGGATGAACCTAATGGTGTTTATCTTAATTACAAATTAACTTACGTGATGATCAAATATCCTAGCACCTCATATAGATTAATGGTATTCTCTTTTTTATAGTATGACCTCGCATACAAGATTCATGATATCACAGTGGTATAAACATGAAGAAACAGGCTGCACTTGTCCCATGAATTTCAACTGTGGAGAAACTGAAGTATATTATGAAATGAAGTACTGTTTGTTTCGTCTATACCTATTTTCACTTTAGAGTCAAGATTACATACTAGACTCTGCTCAGTTTTTCAGGTGACAGTTAAAGGATTTTTCTCCACTAGTTCTAGGTTTTAAAGAATTAAAAAATAAAACATAAACCCTTTTCATAGTATGAAGATAGCAATACCTCTGGGTAGAAGTAAAAACTCAATATGAAGTTGACCGAAATCAACTCAGGTGGCAAAAAAAATGTAGCTTGTTATGCAATTTGGTGCTGAAATTATTTCAGTCCAATCACACATAAATTAATGTGATTTTAAGTTTTGATTTAGACTGAATTTTGTTTACAGCTAGTTAATTGCCTTATTTTTTTGATAGGAAGTGTGCCTTTCATACTGTATATTTAAATGATGTGATGATAATGTCTTTTTGATACTGTTATAAAAATGATTTCTATAAACATTTCTTTTAAAACACCTTGCTATATTGTATTCCAAGACTGTAAATCTTGTAACATATATTTAATAAAACATTACATTATAATGTGTATAGTACAAGTACACTTATCAAAATCTGGTAAAATATATGCGGCAATAAGTGATGTCAGTTTATGACCCTACCTTTGCTTTTCATCATTTTATCATAGAAAAGAGGGGCAAAGAATATGCAAATAGTGACGGAATTGTTTAAACAAAGAAATTTACATACATTAGCTTAGATTCTCCCTTGAGTTAAGATGGCTTTGTACAGTTCTGAGAGTGCAAAGTGGCCATAAATCTGATGGCAGATAGCAAATCCACACACTGTGTGGCTGGCATCAAGACTGTGGCCTGGAGAAAGAAGGCATGGTGGGATGGAGGGTTCCAGTGCGCAAGTAATCCCCCAAACACTGGCGTGGCTCCTTGTTACCATACATAATCAACATAAATTAAAGCAACCGGAAGGTCTAGGCTGACATGCAGTGGCCTACTGTTGACGGAGCACAGTTGTCTTAAAACCATTTTGTTTGCACAGAGAGAGACTCCTGAGGTACACTGTGTGCTCATCAGTGACAGCTGAAGATCTCATTTGATTGTTGGGTTAGTGAATCAGTGTGAGGTTATGTGTTTGTATTATTTAAGGCTTAATGCAGTGATTTCTACCATGCTGTCTCTCTGAAGGTACCCACGTAATCTGATGATACAGGCTGTTATTCCTTCCCTGATGGTGGTAACCAGTGAAAGTGAAAGTGCTAGTTGTTAGATTTGTACTATCCTGATTTTGTTTGTGCTAGGATTATATGTCAAAAAAGACCAAAACATAAAATCTGACACGAGAGAGAGAGAGAGAGAGATGCATATATTTGCTTTAGTCAATGCTCATGAAAAACTAAGCAATATTCCATAATCAGCTTTTTTAAGTACTCACTCACTCACTCCAGTGGTATAGTCTCTGTACTCTCAGCAGATGGTAACTGGCTGCTCACAGAGAAAGGCAAGATTCTCTCTCACTGGGCAGAGCACTGATAGTCTCCTGAACTGTCAATCCACTATGTTTGATGAAGCCATTGATTCACTCCCACTGTGTTCTGTCCTGGATGGAGCTGTCCTCGTACCCTTCTTTAGGCGAGATTACTAAGGCCAGCAAGCAGCTGTACCGGGGCAAGCCTCCGGACCCAAGAACATTCAATCTGAAGTGTACAAATGTGGAGGTGCACACCTGGCAGGAAACTCACCAGCCTTTTCAAGACTATATGGGAACAGGGTACCATGCCCCAGGAGTATAAGGATGCTTTCATAGTCCATCTGTACAAAAGGAAGAGAAGCATATCAAGCTGTGACAACCATTGCGGAATCTCACTGCTGTCCGTAACTGGGAAAATCCTTGCCTGGTTGTCCTCAACAGGCTCATCTCTCATTTAGTGGACCTGGTGTATCCAGAGTCACTGAGTGGCTTTTGTGCTGGTTGTGGCACCATGGACATGATTTTTGCAGCCTAACAAATACAAGAGATGGCTTGTGAACAGAATAAGGACCTATATGTGGTATTTGTTGCTCTGACCAAGGCTTTTGACACAGTGAATTGTGAGTGCCTGTGAAAACTCCTCTGGGAACACAAATTTATGAAGAAGAGTATTGTTGTCATCTACTCACTTCACAATGGCATGATGGCCAGGGTGATGGAGTGTGGTGACTCATCAGAAACCTTCCCTATCACCAGCAGCTCCAAACAAGCATGTGTAGTGGCTCCAGCCCTCTTTGCCACCGTTTTTTTTTCAGCCATGCTCTTGTTCACATTCCAGGACTTTGGCAAAGGGGTACACATCGAGTTTAGATTGGATGGTGGTCTATTATCTACAGTGACTCAACGCCTGCACCAAGGTAATCAAATAGCTTTTTAAGAGAGCTCCTGTTTGTTGATGACTGCTGTCATTGTACACATACTTGTCATGTATCACTTTGCCTAGGACTCAAAATGCTTTGGTTCACAGTCAGCCTGAACAAGACAGAAGTCATGTACCAGCCAGGACCAGACCATGAGCATCACAAGCACCGTGAGTCCATTGTCACAACTGACAACTCACCCCTCAAGTCGATCAGGAATTCTGCTATCCGGATTGCACACTTTCCAATAACACCATGTTGGAAGATGAGATTATTCAGCATCTCACAAAGGCCAGCATGACATTTGGCAGGCTCACCTTCAGGCTCTGGAGGGAGCATGGAGTTTTGCCTCAGAACCAAGATAAAAATCTACCATGCTGTTTTTCTCTCACCTCACTCCTCTACGGCTACGAGATATGGATTCTATACCGACAGCACTTCAAACAGTTGGAGAGCTTCCACTTTCACTGCCCAAGATCCATCTGCAACATCAAGTAGTAGGACAGGATGCCCAACGCTGAAGTCCATGAAAGGTGCCAAATCCGTGGAATCGAGAGCATACTCAGGGCTCAGTTTTGCTGGGTCCAACGCATGGTGCCTACTGAGGTTTTCTATATACTGAAAGCGATACTCTGCAGTCAACTGTGCACAGGAACCCACTGTAAGGGTCAACCCAGCCTCAGATATAAGGACATTTTGAAGGCTAACATCAAATAATTCAAGATAGACATTAAAATCTGAGAACTCATTGCTCTGGACCAGTGGTGAGCAACCTGTGGCCCGTGGGCTGCATGCGGCCTGTCAGGGTAAGCTGCTGGCGGGCAGTCAGTTTGTTTACATTTGTACGGCTGCCCGTAGCTTCCAGTGGCTGCGGTTCGCCGTTTCCAGCCAATAGGTGCTGCAGGAAGCAGCGCGGGCTGCAGGGATGTGCTGGCCACCACTTCCCACAGCTCCCATTGGTCACCACTGCTCTGGACAGCCTCAGATAGAGAGGTCTGTGCCATAAGTCCATGTCTACTTTTGAGGCATGGTGTGTGAGATCGCAGCGGGGGAATATATCATGTCGTAAGGCCAAGACCTCAAACCTTCCCCCCAACAATGACTATGCTTGCTAGAAATGCAATCGCATTTACAAATCCACAACAGGACTTGCTTCCCACGTGAGAAGCCATAAAAGTAAGTATACTGAGACCTCAAATCAACACCAGCTGAACACTCATCTGCAGAGAGAGAGAGAGTGAGAGTGTGTGTGTGTGTGTGTGTAAGAGAGTAGTGAAGACATATCTAAAGTAAGTTTAGGAATTTTTTAGGGTCCTAAGAGTCTTTGAGATGGGACTGTGGTGATGCTTACAATGGAAAGAGTTCTTATTTCTAGTTGGAAGAGGAAATGGTCTGACCAGAACAGATGATTTAGGTGTTTCTTGTATTGATATCCTTCCTGAAGATCTAGGCAGCTCTGTGTTGATCCAGAGAGTATGAGATCCCTAAACTTTCTTCTCATGTCAGAAGCACCATCTGTGTAGATGTTGAAGTCTCCCAAGATGATGAGGTTTGCAAATTTAAGAAGGATTTGTTGAGCAGAAACTTAGATTAGCAAAATGCCCAGGAAAAATGTACTGATGAGTGACACCAGGAGATGAGTGCTAAATAAAGACACTCAAATCATGTGTGGCCTGACTGATTGCTTTTATACTAGTGCAAATCAGGCATAATTCTATTTAAGGTATTTATATGGCTCCTATTACTATAGTATCTGAGCACCTCGCAATCCTTAACATGTTCATCCTCATAACACCCTTGTGTGGTATAGAAGTTGTCATTATTCCATTGTACAGCTGAGGAGCTGAGACTGAGGCTAGGTCTACAGTGGGGGGGAGGTCGACCTAAGATACACAACTTCAGCTACGCAAATAGCGTAGCTGAAGTCAGTGTGTCTTAGGTCAATTTACCTGGCCGTGAGGATGGCAGCGAATTGACTGCTGCCGCTCCCCCGTCGACTCCGCTTCTGCTTTTCACCGTGCTGGAGTTCCAGAGTCGACGGCAGAGCCATTGGGGATTGATCGATCACTACCCGTCGATCCGGCAGGTAGTGTAGACGTACCCACAGACTAAGTAATTTCCGGTCCTGTTTTTCAGCACCATTGTGATCCACCAAAGCCCTGCTTGGCTGACACCTAACCCTGTGGGCACCTAAAGTCACTCTGCTCCTAAGTTTTCCAGTTTTCCTAAACCTCATCTTAGGTGCCTATATTTCTACCACTGGGCACGTGCACTGCTGCCTCACTTTAGGCACCCGGGTGCCCATCTCCTGCCTAAACCCTAGTCCTATTCATGAACCAGGGGAAATATAGGTGTTCAGCTTCCTAAGTTGCATACAGGGTCTGATCTGGCTGGCATGCTCAGAGGCCACCTAACCACAAAACATGGGGGTGGAGAGTGGGTGGAAAGGAGGAGGACTTCCCTTACACCCTTTAGCCTGGTGATTAGGATACTCATCCAGGATGTAGGAAACCACTCATTCAAGTCCCTTCTCCTCATCAGGCTGGGGCGGGGGGTGGATTTGAACAGGGATGTGCCACCACTCGGGTGAGTGCCCTAACCAGTAGGCCTTGGGATATTTCAATGTCATTCCCCCTCAATCTCTCTTATTGAGGTTGTTCCAATTTAATTAAATATTGGGCCACAAAGTATTAGAATGACTCTCTAGCCAAGGGATTAGGGCACTGACCTGAGGGGCAGATCCCTGTTCAAATCCCTTCTTGTCAGGCAGAGGGGACATTTCTTCCATTGTTGTTTGCCATGTTGTTGTAGCCATGTTAGTCCCAGGATATATGAGAGAGAGAAAAGGTAGGTGAGGTAATTTCTTTACATAAGAACGGCCATACTGGATCAGACCAATGGTCCATCTAGCCTAGTATCATGTCTTCTAACAGCGACCAGTGCTTTAGAGGGAATGAACAGAACAGAGCAAATTTATGAAGTGATCCATCCCTTGTCTGGTAGTTTCTGGTAGTCAGAGGGTTAGGGATACCCAGAACATGGGATTGTAGCCCTGACCATCTTGGCTAACAGCCATTGATGGGACCTGTTATCAAAAAAGAATGGCTCTGGCTGGGAATCTTCTTCACATTCTCTGTAGTGAAGACTGATGCAAAGAATTCACTTAGCTTCTTTGCAATGGCCTTGTTTTCCTTGAGTCCGGTGGCCCCACTGATTCTTTGGGAGGCTTCCTGCTTCTGATCAGCTTGACATTAGCTATCCGCCAGTCATCTGGTACCGACTGAAGAAGAGCTCTGTGTAGTTCAAAAGCTTGTCACTTCCACCAACAGAAGTTGTTCCAATAAAAGATACTACCTCACCCACTTTATGTCTCAACATTGACATTCACTTTAAAAACAGCACTGTGAGATCCAAGCAGAAGTCAAATGTAGTTTTTTTTTTAAGAAGGAAAAAACATTATCAAATACTAGATGTTCAGGCCACAAATATCAATATGCTTTGCTCAGCTTGCATTATATTCTTGTTTTCACAAGATGTGCTCATTTAGTCCTGTGTAGCGTAACGAGTGGCTCACAGTGATACTTTGATGCTTCAATCACTATGCAGTTTTACCTGTCTGAAAGCCCATTTAAGACAAAGATTCTGTTATGCTAATGCAAATAATTGACCAGTCTGAGATTGAGCCATTGTATTTCTTTCCTTGTCAACGCCACCCTCTCCTGCTGTTAAGTGTCTCTGTAATGTGACTCTAGTCTGTCTAGTAATTCAGACAAGAGATTCCTTTGTGACACTAATTTTAACACTACCTAAGCAGTCAACTGGCACAGATAATTGTTTGGTATTGGATGTTAAACTGGCCTATAATCTCTTTAGGGGAACTGGGCTAAAATATCAGCTTTGGCCTGAAATGTCCATTTCTAAAACTCTAAGTTGCTTCTCATAGCAGTAAAAGAGCAGCTCTACCTAACCACTGCACCTTTTTTTTTTTTAAATAATTGACATAACTTAGGGACCAGCAACATTTTATTATTATTGATTATTTATAATCTTACAATATTACCTTAGCATCCAGGAGCCCTAGTCATGGATCAGGACCCCATTGTGCTGGGCTCTGTATAAATACAAAAACAAAGAAATAATACAGGCTACCCCTAGTTCTTGAGCTTAATTTAATGATCTAGTTCTAACAATGTGGTACTGTTCCATTTCATCTAAATAACTACATCATCACAAGGGCACATTTGTTTTCCTCTCTGATACTAGGGTGACCAGATGTCCTGATTTTATAGGGCCAGTCCTGATTTTTTGGTCTTTTTCTTATATAGGCTCCTATTTCCCGCCCCCGTCCCGATTTTTCACATTTGCTGTCTGGCCATCCTATGTGATACTCTCACTGGAGCCACCTGTTGTAGTAACTAGAAATTAAACATTATTACTACTATTTATGGTACCACCTTGGGGCCAAACAAGAATGGGGCCCCATTGAGCTAGCATTGTACAAACTGAGACATAAGGCAATGTCTTCACTAGAAATACTGCAGCTGCACCGCTGTAGTGTTTCATTGTAGATGCTCACTACAGGGACTGGAAGAAGAACTCTGTTGCTGTAGTTAATCCACCTAGAGGTGCTAGCTAGGTCAACAGAAGAATTCTTTCCTCAACCCAGCACTGTCTAC
The DNA here is from genome assembly GCF_020497125.1 of Mauremys mutica. Lineage (NCBI taxonomy): Eukaryota > Metazoa > Chordata > Testudines > Geoemydidae > Mauremys > Mauremys mutica. The sequence continues at coordinate 1,664,633 of NW_025423354.1, read as the reverse complement.
ACCGGTGGTTAGGTTGGCTTAACTATGTTGCTCAGGGGTGTAGATTTTTTTGTACCCATGAGAGACGTACCTGGGTCAACCTAACCTAACCTTTTCATGTAAACCTGACCTAAGTAAGCAAGACAGATGCAGGGTGGGGTAAAGAGATTCAACACTCCAGCAGAGTGAACAGTAGGACACTTTGTAGTAACCCTCATGTTAGTGCCATGATTTTTGGAGGAGAGAGTGGGTGATGTTTGTTTTTTTAGTTCTTTGCGTGGGGTTTTATTAGGAGGGGATCAGTTAAAGAGAAAAACAAAGGAAGTGAGAGGGACCATAGCAGGGAGTAGAGAAAGGGGGAGAGGGCAGGAAGGGGGAGCAGAGAAGGCAGGTGGAGTGAGGTTGAGGTGAAGAGACTGTGAGGGAGAAGGGATTGGGAAGATCTTCAAGCAAAAGGCCAATCAGTAGAGTGCAGTGTGTGGACACTGTAGAAAGCAGTCTGATGACATTATCAGTGTGCTAACAGTGCCTGCCTGCTGAGGTGCTTCTCGTGTCTGCTCCTGTTGGTTTGAGTTTCTGTAGCCCTTGGGACTGGCTCTTCCCTGAAATTTCTTTCTTCCCCAACCCCACATAAAGGAGTGAGGGGGTCTGTGCGTTCTAGTGCCCTCAAACAGAGGGGGTGGGTCACACCTGCACAGTCCTGGATTTGGGAGGTGTTGGGAAGAGGCATCCTTTGCTATTGGGCTGGGAGGCAGTTGCCCCTCCCCCCAGGCCTTGGTTTGCCCATGTGTGCTCCCCTCCCCCGAAATTTTTCATAGCTCCTTTCCAGCTGGTGGTGCAGGGTCTCTCAAGGGCCTGCAGGGGTAACTGAAGCGGGCTTGGCAAGGGTTCCTAATCACTGCATTGTCAGCAACACCCTCCGCTCCCCACTGGCTGGACAGGAGCAGTACCAGTGGTGTAAGGTGTTAAGTGTGGAATGAGCTCGGCCCCAATCCTCGCCCTGGGCCAGCAATCAGTGAGACAACCCCACGCTGTCCACCACCCCCATTTCTCCCCAGGTTAGGACTGGGATGTTCCCTCACGCTCCTTTTAGGATAGGACAGGCCCACTAACCCCTCATGAGCAAGCTGCAGCCCTAGCAGGGAGTCAAAATCAGGGATGTTGACACAACTTGGCCTCCCATCCCCTTAAATTTTTCTGAAAGATGCCCCTGGTGCTGAGGGGCTGGGAGGGTGTGAGGAGAAAGGGATGGCCCCAGCTATAGTTTTGGCAAAGTGCAATCCAATCAGTAACCCCACAGACACAGCTAATCCTAGCAGTGCTATGTATCATCTATGCATCCAGAGAGAGACCTGCAGCACCTGAGTGGAGAAGGGCAGGACTGCTACTGAGATCATCCTTATGGGAATGGGTGAGGAGCAGCTAAAGTGGTGGTTCTTTTCCCTTTTTGCCTTGGGCCAGCCAGCAGAGGGATGCAGATGCCTGGTGGGCAGGAGGAATGTAGGATAAACCCCTTAAAGGGGTGTAGTAGTGTGACACTTTGGGAAAGCTGTCTACGTGCAATTTATGAAATCTGTTTAAGATTATGAACTCTCTGGATATGTCTTTATCAAACTGCAAACTCCATTCTGAGTGCTGTCTGCCTTGCCTGTTGTCTTTTTGCCTACACACTGGGATGCAATTCCAGGGGGTGGTGACACGGGTAAAAATGGATGATTGTCAAACCTTGATAACCTCCTATTCAAACGGAAGCAGCACTGGACAAAGAAGGTGGCCAAACCAAGAAAACTAGTTCTGAAAGGTGGGCTAGCAACAGAGCACCTGGTGGGGACTTTGAACACCTGATGAGGCTAATCATAGGGTCACATGACAGGGGACTTGCAACTTTATAAAAGGAGGATTCTCTCACCAGCCATTTTAGAGACAGAGAAGAGACCAGCAGTGGAAAGCAATGCTGTGCAAGAGAAGGATCCTGGACATCCTGAAAGACTCTGACCTAAGCCCAAAGCACACTCCACTGAGGTGAGGAAACTGAGGCAGGTAATGGTGTGTGGGTGTGTTTTTTGCTTTCCCTGGATCTGTATATTTCTGTACTGCCTACTGTAAAGAATAATTGTTTTAGAATCCCTTTTGCAAAGTCTCTGTGTTATGTGCTTTAATGATCACGTGTCCCTGGAGAAGTAAACTGTAAAACAGTGCCAACAAGGGTTGAAGTTCTGAGAAAGCGTATACTTTAAGCAACTGGGTGTCCTGGGGGCCTTGGTCAGCCGCACTATGAGGTCCCATCTCTGTGACAAGGTATGAGACAGAGAGTCTGTGCCCATGTAGTGTGCCAGAGAGGCCAAAGAAAGAGACAATGCTGCAGCCTACCAATACAAAGAAGAGCTTAGGAGCAGGCGGGTCCAGTGTGGTGGGATCCAAAGCCAGTAGCTTGGTGAGTGTCCAGCAAGGGGATCTCAACCAGGGCCGTGACAAGCAGTTAGTGCAATAATTTCCCTGGGAAGTTCTGGAAGACTTCTTGTACTTTAGTCTCCTCACCTCCCAGCATACTGCAGCCAAGCACACTCTTATCACTATAACATTTATCTACACCTATTAATACATGAAGGCTTTAAAGAGCTGTTTCCACTGTCTTGTCTCCTTATCTCCTGGGTATCCAAGCCATTCCAGGGGGCTGGAAGAAGGTTTTGTGTTACTCCTTTAATGAAATTCAGTCCACCTTCTACTGGTTTGGTTCTGGTTTCTATTTATATCTACTGATCACCTTCCCATCTCCTGCCCTGCACTGGTCTTTCCATCCCTTGCATTGTAGAATAACTTCTGTTGGCCCTCTGATGTTATATTATCATGGCTCTGCACAGCTGAATTGGGGTTGCTTGCTCCAAAAATTTTTTTGTCTACCTACAAAGTCTCTAGTGTTGGCCCTCACATAGGTCCCAAACCTGCAAACGTGTGTCTAGCTTTATGCATGTGAGTAGCCCATTGAACTCAGTGACACTCCTCTTCTGCATAAATTCAAGTGTAAGTGTAAGTGTTCACATGATCAGGGCCATAGTTTCAATGAGAGCCTTTTCTGAAGAAACACTGTTGGAATGGGCTGTTTGCTAACAGGCGAAGAGCTCCCCGTTACTGTCTCCAGTAAGACAGGAGCTGCAACTTTTACTTAGGGACCTAAGGAAGGGAATAAGAACAACTGAATTTGGTATTTTAAAACCGTTAACAGATGTCCAATACCTATACAAAAAGGTGAAATGCTTTTAATTAGCACTGTGCTCTAAAGGGACTTTTTCAGAAGGAGATATTATATGATGTTGTGCAGTGATCTTGTTAGCAAAAGGTTTCAGAGACGTTTGTTCAAAGAAGTTACATGAGTCCAGAATTCTCTTCCTCCAATAACCGGGCATGCTGGGAAAGGATTTTGTAAGATTAGTGAATATTGTGTGACCACTCAGTTGGATGTGATCAGTAAAGCTATGTGTATCTCTATCAAATCTTAGTACTTTGATTTTTAAAGAGCTCCTCCTGATAACCAGGGGGCGCTGTTCAAATTGTGACAATTCACATGTTGTTTTGACATTTAATCAAGAGATTTAATTTTATTCATTGCCTCAGAAGTTTGACATGGACATTTTATAAGTCTAAAGAACTAAATGAAATGCAGAATCAGATCCGTTACTTTTTTAAAAAACCATATCAAATCCCCCAATCTCATTTCCATCTCCACAGGGCTGAGCTGCACATCAGTTACACACATTTTTTTAACATTTTAAAGATGAAAGTATTTTTACAAGGTGTATTTTGGTTGAAATCCCAAACCTGCTGAAATCAATGGGAGTTTTGCCATTGACTTAAATAGGGTCAATATCACCTGCTATTTTTAAAGCATTCTGCTCCCTACTGAGGGAAGTGGGACACTGTACAAAATAATAAAAACAATATAACTCACAGTAAACATTTTAATAAAATCAATCCTCTTAAGTTCACATAAATTAGTAAAAAGTGGGGGGGATATAGAGAAGAAATGACTATTGGGTCAACAATTATCAGGCTATAAAATCTTTGTAAGAGAGAGAGGCAGAGGTTTTGAGCACTGGCCTGCTAAATCCAAGGTTGTGAGTTCAGTCCTTGAGGGGGGCCACTTAGGGATTTGGGGCAAAAATCTGTCTGGGGATTTGTCCTGCTTTGAGCAGGGGGTTGGACTAGATGACCCCATGAGGTCCCTTCCAACCCTGATATTCTATGATTCTAGAGTATTTAGGTTTCAATCCTGCAAAGACGTATGCACTTGTGTCATGGGTCTACCCTCACTTGAAACTGGGGGGTTTCAAGGTGAGAACCCGCATGCCACCATGTCAAAGGTCTCACCCCCACTTGGAACTGTTGGGCTCCAATGTGGGGACCTGACTTGGTTTCCCTCTAAACTAAAATCCTAGTTTAGATCTAGTAAGCTGCCACCATGTCCTGGGATCTCACCCCCACTTTGAGCTTGTGGGTTCAAACATGGGGACCCGCATGTATTCTGCCACCACCCTAACCCTTAGGGTGGGGTTCCTTCTCGCTGCCACCACTCAATTAGGAAATGTGAATTGAGACACAGTCCTTCCCCAAAATCCTAGGGGATTCCAAGAGCCCCAAATCCATGGAGTTCTTACACCCAGGAGAAACAAACCATTCCCCCTGCTTCCTCCCCCCTCCCTTTTCCTAGGAGAGATACTGGGATCCAACTACAGAGGGATACCTCCCCCTCCCCTTTCCCTGAGAATCCACCCAAGGAAAGACCAACAAGTCCTTAATAGAAAAGAATTTATTAAGAGAACAAAAAGAAAATACAGAATCTCTATGAGCCCAAGCTGGACACTCATAGGGTATAACCTTATCAATCTCTGGAGAGAATCCCCTCTCCCCCTTTTCTCAGTAAAAGCAATATCAGCAAACAGGAATAAAGCATTTCCTTTAGCAAACACCCAATTGCAAATATAGAAATCAAATCATAAGACTAATTCGCCTTTCTAATTAATACTCACTATTAATTAGTAGAAACTACTCCAGGAGAACTTGGAGACATGACTGTCCTCTGTTAGATCCAAAAACAGTTCTCACTCAGACAAAGGCTTCCCTCCACAGAGATTTGAAAAAATCTTATTTCTGATTGGTCCTCTGGTCAGGTGGTCACCAGGTACTACATGTTAACCCTTTACAGGTAAAACAGACTTTAACTCTTAACTATCTGTTTATGACAACTTGTCTGACTATGCTCCAGGAATGGTCTTACTGGCTTCAAAGGGAATTGTCCCAATGCATAAAGTTAAGCCCATGTGTAATTCTTTGCAGATTTGGTGCCTTTGTGCCTGCTTCCACTCCTATTAAAGTTATAGGATATTTGTCCAGTGATTCAGTGGGACATGATTGGGATTTGTAGGTTTTTCTTGAATTAAATTTTCTCAGTGTAGGACTCATCATAGCAAAGACGCCATCATCTGCCAGCCTAAGGTTCTGGTCCTGCCCATCTCTTCTGCACGGAGCATGATTTGACCTCACTCTGGGACTCAGTGTGCAGTTAATGGTGGCTTGCTGTGTAGATCAGGTGGAGGATCAGGGCCAAGGATACTGTGGAGGAATCCCTAAGTAGCCTGTCATGGTGCCTGAGGGTGTGGCTACACTTAGTCAGAAGTGTGACTGCAGCATACCCAAGCTAGCTTTGATCTATTAGCTCGAATAACAATAGCAATGAAACTGGCTGAAGCATGGGCTAGTTGCTCCAGTAGGTACCCAGAGTCTTGCTGCAGCTTCACTGCTATTATTATGGAGCTAGCTAGATGAAAGCTAGTTCGGGTATGTCTATATACAGAGGGACCTAGACAAATTAGAGGATTGGGCCAAAAGAAATATGATGAGGTTCAACAAGGACAAGTGCAGAGTCCTTCACTTAGGACGGAAGAATCCCATGCACTGTTACAGACTAGGGACCGAATGGCTGGGTAGCAGTTCTGCAGAAAAGGACCTAGGGGTTACGGTGGACGAAAAGCTGAATATGAGTCAACAGTGTGCCCTTGTTGCCAAGAAGGCTAATGGCATTTTGGGTTGTATAAGTAGGGGCATTTCCAGCAGATCGAGGGATGTGATCATTCCCCTCTACTCAGCACTGGTGAGGCCTCATTTGGAGTACTGTGTCCAATTTTGGGCCCCACACTACAAGAAGGATGTGGATAAATTGGAGAGAGTCCAGCGGAGGGCAACAAAAATGATTAGGGGGCTGGAGCACATGACTTATGAGGAGAGGCTGAGGGAACTGGGATTGTTTAGTCTGCAGAAGAGAAGAATGAGGGGGGATTTGATAGCTGCTTTCAACTACCTGAAAGGGGGTTCCAAAGAGGATGGATCTAGACTGTTCTCAGTGGTAGAAGATGACAGAACAAGGAGTAATGGTCTCAAGTTGCAGAGGGGGAGGTTTAGGTTGGATATTAGGAAAAACTTTTTCACTAGTAGGGTGGTGAAGCACTGGAATGGGTTACCTAGGGAGGTGGTGGAATCTCCTTCCTTAGAGGTTTTTAAGGTCAGGCTTGACAAAGCCCTGGCTGGGATGATTTAGTTGGGTTTGGTCCTGCTTTGAGCAGGGGGTTGGACTAGATGACCTCCTGAGGTCCCTTCCAACCCTGAGATTCTACGATTCTATGATATATGCTGCAGTCACACCTCTGACTGCTGTGTAGCAGTATCATGAGTGCAGATATCAGGAGGAGGCACAAGAACTTGAAAATGTTTTCGAATATCCATCTGTTTCCCCCAACTTCCTTAGGGCTTTGATCATGGAAAAAAAACGGGGTGGATAGATCCCCATTGACTGCAGTGAGGCTCCATGTGGGACCTGCCTTTGCAGTTCTCTTTTCAGGAACAGGGCCTGAATTATTAATAGTTACAAAATGTGCATGAATGAAATAAAAATGATTCATTAAAAAGGAAAGCAAGGGAGCGCTGCAGAATTAATTTGAAACTGGATCTCTAGCAGCCCCTGAAAAGCAAAAAGTGAAATCAGAGCCTTTCAATACACAGGGGCAGAAGTGCCAGTTTAATGTGATTCAAAGAAGCCAAACTGCATTGGCAGCAGGAATTTAAATCGCCTGACTTTTAATATAAATATCTGAGATTTTGATGTGTGCTTCGCACAGGTGGTCTGCACTGCTCCATGTGACAGCTGTTAAGTAGAGAAATCGAACATGTTAAGAACATTGTCAATTGGTCTGGATTGGTTGCTTATATCTTATAATGCCGTATTTCTCAAACTGGGGTCGCCGCTTGTGAAGGGAAAGCACCTGGCAGGCCGGGCCAGTTTGTTTACCTGCCCCGTCTGCAGGTCCAGCTGATCGCGGCTCCCAGTGTCCGCGGTTCGCTGCTCCAGGCCAATGGGAGCTACTGGAAGTAGCATGGGCCGAGGGACTTACTGGCTGCTGCTTCCAGCAGCCCTCATTGGCCTTCAGCGGCGATCCGTGGCCAGTGGGAGCCGCGATCAACCGGACCTGCGGACAGGGCAGGTAAACGAACCAGTCAGGCCCGCCAGGGGCTTTCCCTACTCAAGCAGCAGCCTCAGTTTGAGAAACACTGTTACAGTGCCAATGTGCTAATGTTCAGTAACCTGACAGAATGGTGCAAAGCCTCAGTTACTTAGCACCGAAGACATAAAGTGCTTACAGGACATAGTGTATGCACAGTCTACATTATAATTCACTCTACAGGCACTCAAAGTATTCTGCATGTGTTAAAATAATTTCAGTGCTAAATGCCGAAAGCATTTCTAGGCAAAGGAAGGGAATGGAATAGTTCTGCTTCCTGCAGCAACGTGATATTCTCCTGTCACCACTTTTGAGATTGCTGCTTGCCAACGTTATTTCCCCTTGTCCCTGTTTCAACTGTTTGCCAACCATAAAGGCACTTGATCTCCATGCAGAAATATCACCATATCCTCACTGTTCCCTTCGCATCCTTCTAACGCTCTCCTCTCTGTGCTGCCTTCTGTGCAGCCCTCAACATTTGGAATCCGCTCCCTAATATTTAAAATACAACTTTCCAAAAGCCATATTAATGTGCCTCTTAAGGGTAACAAAGCAGTAGTAAATCTGATAAAACCTCAAACCAAAATCATGAAACTAGCAATTCACTCCCCCAACACTTGGTTAACAAAGAGTTAAGGTTGTCTGGCAGTGCCTTTTATCCTTCCATAATGGCAAATCCTTCTGTGTAAGCCTCTGAAAACCAGAAAATGGTGAGTTAAGGTATGCCCCACCCTCTCCCCACAACTTTCCTCAATGTGGTACTCTGTTCCCCTCTGGTGATGGCTTGGCCACATATGAAGGTTATGACTTGCTACAGCCTCGGCTAACAGATGTGGAGCTTTCTGCTCAGGTAGTAGAGGCTTGGGCTTTCAGATCCACACTTTGGTTCCCAATGCTGATGACCCACCCAGGGGCACGGTGTTACAAGTAGTGGATACACTGGACCACCTAATTGCTTGACGACTTCTTGTGTCTCAAGTTGCTCTCTGCAGGTGGACTCCTGTGCCTATATGTAGCTCCATTGACTTACATGGGACTGACTCCATGGTGGTCCGGGCATCTGCTTTTTCTAAAGTACTTGCAGGACCAGGGCCTTCCAATGTAAACTTTCTGGTGCAAGGACCTTTTCTTTTTTAACAAAACACTTGTGTGGAAGATCTGCTATTGTTAAGTAACGGTGTGGCAGGTGGCTGGAAATTTCAAATGGATGCCCTTCACCTAGTTGCAGGGCTCAGTGACTGCTGAGCAAAATGGAGAGCTTCAGACTAGTTCTGCATTGGTATAGGGATGCAATGGTAAAATAAAACAACATATTTGCTGAACACAATCTCTCCTTGCATTTGTGTGAAGAGCAATGCAACAAATAGCATGCAATTGGCACAATATAAAGCAGTAAATGATAATTATTCACTCTTGCATTTCAGAACTCTTAGCATGTGGAAAAAGAGAGACTCCTCAATTATTGCAGAAAGGATTTTATCACCAGTTTGGGGGAACTATTCATTCACTAGGCCCAGATCCTGAAAGGTATTTGGGCATCTGGGAGTTGGGCACCCAAATACTTTTGAGACTTTGAGTCATAGGCACTTCTGAAAATTATATCTGATATTTATTTACATGTTTGAAGCAGTTATTTTTATATTGTTTCTATGTCACAAAGTGAAGGCCATGCCAAATAATAAGAATGACGTCTTGTTTCAGTTCACTCAAGCTTCTATTTTTTTCCTTTAATTCGTTTATTTATTCAGTCTTGCAAACAGTACCAGCATATACTACTTTATATTGGTCAGTATAGAGTTTCACTTCATTACTGTGATGAACTCTGTTAGACTGGGATCGTTAGTTGTAAGTTGTACGTAATTTGTTTTAGTAAAAGATGCGACGATGCATGCACCAGTTTCGTATTTCATCTTATGAGACAATAAATGTTCACTTAATCAAATCGCTATTAAAACCAACCATTTACCAATAAACCAAAAGATACACAGACTTCATGAAGCCTAGGCTAAACAATGATGCCAAAGGAGGTAGTGGAAGGGTAACCAACCTGTCCAAATAAAGCTGTGACACAGAATTGGGCTACGTCTGTGTCAAATTCCAGATTTCCACACCCCACAAGTACACTTGGAAATGTAGGCACAGTAATACAATATTTTGCAACAAGATTGTGCAGATTGACAATGGTTGCTCATCTTCTGTGTGTTCCAGATGTATTTGTTTGGCATTGCTCTTTCATGCAGAAGAGGGTCATTTATGAATGAGTTAGGCTTTTCCCTGTGTGAGATGATTCATGTACAGAAAATGTGCATTTTCAGGAAGGTTTACATTTTAAAGAATAAATCACTGAAGAAAGGCCTGCAGTAAAAAGGCTATAATGCACAGAAATCTGAAGCACCAGATAAATGTGATTAATTAAAGCCAGTTAAGATAGGGCCCACTCACTGGGTTGAATACTGCAGCAATTGTGATGGATCATCTGATCATTTGTGTTAAAATTACTCCTCCTAATATCCTTAAGTATAAAAATAAAACTCTTATAAAGGCATATAGCATACAGAACATATTAAAATGCAGACACATTTTATATTTGGTTTCTTTATGTATAATATTCAAATATCTACTCCCTGAAGCATTGTACAATGTAAAAGCCTGTAATGATTGTATATTAGTAGTGACAGATTGGAGAGTCATGGCTATATTGGTGTCAAACCATTGCGTCTTAAACTGGAAGTATCTAATGGAATGTCTAATGCTTAACAAAATTGAAGTCTTTTCCCATTTTGATTATTAATATTTTTCCAAGGATGCTGATGTAACTTGATAATTAGTACAAATTCAGTCAAACAATGGCATTTGCAACTGTTGTATCTTATTTGGGTCCAGTGAAGATTTATAATATGGAACAAGATTTGCATTTGTGTACATGTGATTTTTCTATTGCATCTATTTACTGTGAAGGGAAGAGAGGAAATCATGATAAATATGGTTTAAAATATTTCTCTTTTATGAATCAGAAGTAATATATTCCATATTTTAACAAACTCTTCTAGAGTATGAGACACTCAGAACAGAACTTCTCACAAAGTACTTGGGACTAATCTGAAAGATTATTCAATTGGTTGAGCATCACTGTTTTTGCAAACAGGATGCCCTGTATGTAAATAGTAAATGGAAATGTTCAGCGAATTTAGCTCCATCATATAGGTTTAATTTTTTCTCAATACTACTTATCAGCATAAATATATTCATAGGAATCTTTATTCTATGGAAACAGTCATTCCTCTGGGATTTCAGCTTTCACCTACATTGTTTGCAAGCTACACATTTGCAGTGTTCTAGTGCATGAGCCCCTAAAAATAAAATTTACAAGGAATGCCTGTAAGCAAGTAAAAAACTGGGGACTAGGCAGCTCAGAGGATTTGTAATTTACCAGTCTTTAGTCCATCAATTGTCAGTTTGAATTCAGCCCAAATTAATGATGACCATACGTTATTACTGACAAACAGCTGCTTTGGGGCTTATGTGAAACGAGTTGAGCGTTCTCGTTTCATTTCCTAGTGACCGAGTGTCTTCATCACAAGGATACCACAGTCTCCTAGCACAGCAGATCTTTCAATTTTGTCCTCACTTTGTAATTATATCTCAGTGAGAGTCCCAAGCATGCAGAGTGCTGCAGAGTGGGAGGCTGTACAACTTTTGGTCATGGAATATCAAGAGTCAGGGACTGATGGAAGGGGGGCGGGGGAAGGCTGCTAGAGCAGGTCCTTTTATATGCTGGATAGACCTATGTGCTTGCTGGGATTTTCATAGCTCTTCAAGTTGTGGAGATGTGGTAGTGGAATGCCTTACATTCTTGTGTAATTAATCTAGCCAAAACAAAAGCTCTAATTTCAGGAGCAAGAGACAGATCCAGCTGAAGAGTGGAACAGGAATGTGGTGTTCAATAAGCATGTAGTTGGGACACCCGCCTATCTCAAAGGATGCCGACCAAGGAATGTGGCTATGCTCTTGAATAGCTTCACTTTTGAAATGTTGTTGTTTCTGTGAAATGAGTCATATGGCTAACGATTCAGGACTTGTGCAGGGATTACCTGATGTTTGCCTGATTAGGAGTGCTCCTTAGCCAATTACATGATGGAATACTACTACTACTAGGAACAGCCAGAAGCCAGTCAAAAAGGAGAATTGGCTGATGCCAATTTGTTGTTTTCCTCATTTATTTCCTCGCTATCATAATAAGTATTTGAAACAGAAACCCTTCTTAAAGTAGGACAAATACTACTGCAATAGGAAATCTCATTTAGAATCACAGTTAATTTGTTTTTAATGTCTGCACAGATACAGGTCTTAAGCAAACATAGATTCTGAATCAAAGGGAGCAAAGACATGCTGCTGAACTCAACGGAGTATTGATTTTGTGGAGGGTCTCATTTGATCAAGTAGAACTGAACAGCAAAGCAATCCAAATCCAAAGGATTCATCTGCTCAGGCATCATCAGGATGTAGTTGAGAATGAAAATTGTTGCTTCATTATGAATGTGGTGAGTGATGAATGCTGGCCCTCTATGGGATCAATGTTTTTTCTGATTCTGAAGCTGTCTCGGGAGCGCTATGAAAAACATCCACTTCTGCAGACTGGGAAATCCATCACGCTCCAGGAGGGTCTCTAGGAGGCTGTTTATGAAAGTCAGAGATTTATAGATGGGGGGGGGGGGGGAGAAAATGTTAATGGACTTCTTAAAAATGCCTATTATTGTTATTTATTATGGCATCACCTAGGCATCCCAGTCATGGATCATCTACCCGCTGTTCTACCCGCTGTGCAAAAGTGCTGTACACCCACCTACGCACCCATACATATTTACCTATCCATGACTTAAAGCTTCCTCTGAAACCTGAAAATATTTCTCCTCTCACCAGTCTCGTCTTCAATTTGTAATTATGACTCATATCATTTCTTTAAGTGTAAGTGGTATTGTCTTGGTTCTTTTCTATCTTCACTTATATGAAGCCAAATCATGCCATAAAGTTTGCCTATTTAATTATTTTTCAATTTAAAAAGTATCTGTTGATTTTAAAACCAAATATACATAGACATTTACACAGGGTTGCCAGATCTCGCAATTGTATCATGAGTCTTGCCATATTTGATTGTTTTTCTTAAGGCCCCAGGTGCTGGAATTGAGTGTGTGAAAAAAGGCAACTTTCATTTATTAAAAACAAACAAACAAAAAGTCAACTTTAGCCTTCATGTGGTAAGGCAAAGAAAAAGAATTCCAAAAGTATTATTTTTTAACACAAACCTCATGATTTTTAAGGCAATCTCATGATTTTTGGGGGCCTGACTCATGATTTTTTAGTACTTGAAGTTTGCAATACTGTTTACGTATATGTGTTATATGAGGAGAGGAAGTATTGTCTAGTCCATTGCAGGGAAATAGGAGCCAGGAATCCTGAGTTCTGTTCCTGGATCCACTACTGACTGACTCACCACATAATCTTGCTCTAGTCACTGAGATTGGACTGAAGTCAATGGGCTGTGAGTCAGGGCGTTAGCTGTGCAAAGCAAACATAACTCCATGTTAAACTTCCTTTTTTTTGGGTTCTCTCTGTTTTGGAAGATTAGGAAGAGACTCTCAATCTCAAGGAGAGAAGATGAGTTATTCCTATCTCTTTTTGATGATGGGCACCGAGTAAAAAGTTAGTGGAATAGAACCATATAATTTTCCTCTTTGAGTACCCAGTCCAGCTAAGCACTTAAACCCGTGATTAACCTTAACATTTACTAATTAACATTGCAATTACCATTATTTATATTGTGGTAGTGCCTCTAGAGCACCAGCTGAGACCTGGGTCCTCTTGTGCTACATTCTGTACTTACAGAATAAGAAAAAGTCCCTGCTCTATAGAATTTATTGTCTAAATAGACAAGACAGACAAATGGTCAGAGAAAGGGCACACCTACTATTATCCCCATTTTATGGATGGGGAACGGAGGTACAGACAGATGAAGTGATTTGCCCAAGGTTGCACAGAAGAGACTGTGGCGGAGCCAGGAGCTGAACCCAGATTGCCCAAATCTCAGTCCAGTGCACAAGGGCATCCTTCCTTCCTGATGTGGTATGCACTGTATACAGACAAAGAAGAGAAAAGGTATACTAATAGATGGAGGCATCAGTTGCACCAATTAACTGAATTATTTAACTGAGTTGGGAGAGGAAGGAAATTGAAGCCCCGGGAAGCGGAGGGTAGGATTATGGAACTGTAGCAACATTTTCAACCTATGAACTTTTCTTTCATACATTGGGTGCATGACTGCCAGAACTCTGCACTGAGAGGTGTTCATAAAATTCTTTGGTTTAGTTCCATGGGGAGAGTCTATAAAAACGGTGTGAATCTCTCTTTGTTTGATTTAATCTGGGTTGTTGGAAAAACAGTTGTATCCATTCATTTCTGGAGATAAAAGTGTATAGAGTGGAAAATAATGTACTGTGCCACTTGAAAACAATACACAGCAGCAGATATTTCCAGTGCAGATCAGATGGTGAATTTCTGATCTGAAATTTGGATTAGAAGCAGATACTTTATATAATATAGCAGACAGCTCGAACTGAAGCTAATTCGCTATTTGAATATTTGTATTTAGAATCTTGTGTTCCTTCAAGAATCGCCACTTGATGGTTACTTCACACACTAATTGAGATTAATTTGGACAGTATTTGTGGCTAGGCAACAGATTGTATGTTTTATAACTAAGCAACTGAAAATCAATAGCTAGCTTTTCAGAGGAGTTAGGATTTGAAGTGGGAAGTAGTCCAATTTGTGGTTTGGATTTATGGTAGTTTTGTATGCTTTTAAACACTTCTGCGATTTGGAAGTTACTGCATTGAATGTCCATTGCAGTTTACATTGTCTTGTATCAGATGGTGTAAAGAAAATCAGAGTTACTAATATGTCTCTGGCCATTGTACAGTTACATTGACGCTCTCACTGTGAGTTATCTATGTTTTACCTGTATTGGAAGAGGAATTTTGTTACCGTAATACTGGCAGTGCAGATTGCTAAATAAATCTGTTTCTACTTGGAAAGCATATAGTTAGTGTGGCTGGGGTTTAGAAACACTATATATCCATATACGAATGGTATATTAGTTTTACCTAACACATTTTAGAACATGCCTAGGGCCCTACCAAATTCACGGTCCATTTTGATCAATTTCACAGCCAGAGAGTTTTTAAATTGGTCAGTTTCACATTTTCAGATGTTTACACCTGAAATTTCAGTGTTGTATGTGGGGTCCCAAACCAAAAGATACCTAGAGGTGAGTCTGATTCCTCGGAGCAGCTGTGCAGGGGAAGGATCAGTCCTTCCCTCTCTAGCCTGGCCAGAACTTGCAGCTAGGAGCCCCTGGCTGGGGCGCTCAGATCTCACAGGGAAGGGCTTATTTCACGGTCCATGATATGTTTTTCATTGCCGTGAAATTGATAGGGCCCTAATTATACTTATTGCTGTGGCACTAGCGGTCATTATGCTACATTTAAAAACAAGTATCAATTAGGGCTAGTCCTGTCTCATGAATAGCTCAATAGGCACTGTGACCCTCCGAGCCATAATTCCTTTCCTACTTCCTCCTTGTTCCCTGGCGGTAGTCATCTACTGCTAGCCTGAACCAGCATGAAACTACTCCTCCACCGCATGCTGGCTCAGATACATTGAATAGTGGAGATGAAGCCAAAACTCCATACATTCTCCGCCTCTTTAGGGGGTGTGCAGATGAGTATTAGTGCCACTTAGTGCTAAGCACCCAGAGCTAAGGTCCAGGTGGCTTGTGTAACAAGGAATTAAAGATCCCACTTTCACACTCTATTTTCAAAGTGTGGTGATTTGTGGTCATTGTCGGTATAGGAATCAATTAAAGCTTTGGGGTGGAAGGAAGGCAGGCTTCAGTGGGAGTCTTAAATTTTTCAGCCAGTGGGTTGGGAGCTGAATTTGGGCAGGAATGATGAAACTTGGAGACAGACAAGAATTAAACCCCTGGAACCAAACAGCCTTAAATGTAGTGACGTCCAGATCTGAACTTTACTGCTGGCCTCCCTCTAGAATAGGCTGATTCAAAATGTTGGGTACAGACATCCCCACATTGTGGACAAGCTTGAATGCAGATAAAAACTTTGGGCCCAGACCTGTTCCCTTTAAAATCAATGATACTTGCCATTGAGTGCAACTGGAACAAGAATGAACTTGTTTGAAGCTTAGTCCCAAGTTCAGTTAAAATGCAGTTGATTGTAGATGAAAATAATTAGCCTTTGATTCAGTCATACAAAAATTCTATGTCCCACCCCAGTCTCTCTTTCTGAATCCCCAGCTAGGACCTATTATTTGGGCTCTGCAGGAGGTTAATATTATAGAAGAGGAAGAAAAGTACATAGTCAAGTTTAAGGCTATTATTGAAATAGGGGGGAGGGATAGCTCAGTGGTTTGAGCATTGGCCTGCTAAACCCAGGGTTGTGAGTTCAATCCTTGAGGAGGCCACTTAGGGATCTGGGGCAAAAATTGGTCCTGCTAGTGAAAGCAGGGGGCTGGACTCAATGACCTTTCAAGGTCTCTTCCAGTTCTAGGAGATGGGTATATCTCCAATTATTACCTTTTACCTTAAATAGGCAAAAAAAAATGTTTCTGCGTGTGTGCTGTCCTAGGTCAGACACCCTTTTCAGCAATGAATACAGTAATATGAAAAGTGACAGGGAGACTTAGACCTCCAAATTGCTTAGATGGAATGAGGTCAAGTTTGGCAAAATGCATTAAAATCAGCTGGAGAGGTCATTTAAAAATTAATTGATTATAACGTGCCACATGGTAGGTATTACATCACTCCTTTTTTGCAACCTTTACCAGTGTCCTAACAATAATTTGTATCTCTGATGCAATGACAGCTGTTGAGATGTGTTTTCACTGCAGATAATATAAATATATATTTTCACTCTCTGTATATAATCTAATCACTGTGTGCAGGGCCGGCTCCAGACCCCAGCGCGGCAAGCACGCGCATGGGGCGGCCCTTTCCCGGGGGGGCGGCAGGCTGGGCCGGCAGACCTGCCGCAGTCATGCCTGCGGGAGGTCCACCGGAGCCCCGGGACGACCGGACCTGCCGCAGGCATGACTGCGGAGGGGGCGCTCGTCCCGCGGCTCCAGTGGACCTCCCGCAGGCATGCCTGCGGCAGCTCAAGCGGAGCCGCCGGACCTGCGAACCGACCGCAGCTGCGGGAGGTCCAGCCGAGCCGCGCAACCAGCGGACCCTCTGCAGTCATGCCCGCGGGAGGTCCGCTGCTCCCGTGGCTCCGGAGCGCCTCCCGCGCATGACTTCTTGGGGCAGCCAAAAAGGTAGAGCCGCCCCTGACTGTGTGTTCTTGATGTCTGCCAATTTGCTTCTGTGGGATGGGTAGGGGGGAATCAGTAATATTTTTGTCAGGAATGTAAAACAAAACATAACATGAACACCAGACTTTGTATCTTTTGAACACAGAAGGAGCTGTGTACAAAAGACACAGACAGAAAATGTGTTGGCAGGTCCTGATAAAAGGACTATGGGACCTCAAGGCCACAGATATTTAGGGAGCCCTGAAGTCCCGGGACACTGCTACTACATATTAAAGGTGAATTTCAGAGCTAGAATAAAAACTGAGTTATTCACAGATTTGGTTTCCAAATGAGCCAGCCAGCCATGTTCTCTGTGTGCACGACAGGTGGCCAGATATAAATAATCACACTTGAACTTTCATAAAACAAATGTTCTTTTCTTGAAATCCCCTAGCACTTCATGGTTTGCTAAAGACATCCTAAAACTGGTATGTGCAAGTGTGTGTTTATATTATTTATTACAGGCTATCTACAATGAATAGCTTTCCTTATGAAGTCTTTTGGGCTCCAGTCCAAGGTGTTTAGGTCCAGGCCCAGGCCCAGGAAAGCACCTAAGCACATATTTAGCTGATGCATATGAGCAGTTCTATTGACGTTACGTGCTTAAAGGTAAGCATGTGATTTGCTAGATCAGGCCTTGATGCACTATATAGACAAGTAAATGTAAAATCTGCATGCAGCAGTACACAACCAGAATGATGGGAGAGAGATTCTATTTTCTGTGATAACCTATTTGAGGATTTGGTGAATCCCTGAAATGGAGTCAGTGTGTACAGAATTCCAGCCTCTCTGAGGCTCTTTGGAATGAGGTGTATCCTGACATGTCAAAATGTACAATAGGATCATTTAAATTAACAAATGATTCTGCTCACCACTGCACTCCTTTACATCATGGTTCACTACAGCTAAAAGACAGGAGGGTAAAATGAAAACTGGCCAACAGTACACCTAATAGGGAGATGGTCACAGTATACATAGCATGTCTCCTTATAGGGGTCAGATGTAATTGTATAGTAGCCAACAAAAATGCGTTTACATACACGTGAGGGGACAGTATTGACATTCCATGGCTTGGGTTGTGGCTTAGGGAAAAGGGGCTGATCCACAAAGGGACTTAGGCCGAGTGTTGCAATGCCTAACGACAACGTTTAGGCACCGTGCTGCTTAGTGGAATTCACAGCCATGAGCTAAGTGCCTAGGCTCCCTATACAATATATGGGGAAAGATAGGTGCCTAAGAAAAGGATCACAGAAGCCTGCATGCTGAGCAGGGAGCTGCCTAAGCTAGCCAACAGGAAATGCTTAGGAAAGAAGTGTGGCTTGGGCCCTGCTCATCTCAGAGAATTAGGTGCATATCTCTGCTTAGGATTCACAGCCATGAACCCTCTCCTGGAGTTAGGTGTCTAAGCCAGGTCAGCCCTTTCTCATGGAAAAACTGAGGAAGAAGCGGTGATGATAGTGTGCCCAATCCCCAAGTGGTTAGACTGATAACCTGGAGTGTGGGAGACCAAATAAGGTTCAAATCCCCACTCTGCCTGATTTGGAGCAGGGACTGGAACCTGGGTCTCCCAGACGAGTGTGCTAACCACTCGGCCATTGTCATTTTCTTTTTGGACCAGTGAGTATTTTATACACAACATGATTCAACAGGAGAGACCCACCCCAGAATACCCCATCACCTAGGATGCTCACTTGGGAGATGGGAGTCCTGGGTTCAAAATCCTTGGGCAGAATGGGGGTTTGAGCCTGGGTCTCCCACATCCTGGGTGAGTACTCTAACACTGGATTACTGGGGATAAGGTCACTGCCACCTGCAAGCTAGGCTTGGGAACACCTAGTTTGAAAATCCCACTGAGGCTTAGGCATGAGCTAGGCACCAAGATGCTTTGTGACACCAGGACTTAGGTCTCTTTCCTCATGGCCACTGGCAGAAACTTAGCTGGTTATGGGGTTAGGCAGCAGCTGAGTAGAAGTTTTGAGGGTCTAAATTTTGGATTTAAGTACCTAAACTAGCAGGTAGGCACCTAAATCCCTTTGTGGATCTAACCCAAGGGTGTTTTTGTAGCATTATGTGTTTGTGACCTTCCCAAACCTGTTCAGGTAGGTAAAGCAGATGGTAAGAGAACATATATTTATAAAACACGGAATGAAGGGAAGATCTATTTTCTTACACATGATTACTAACTTCCATGTTACTATTATACACTACCAGGGTAAATTGCCATGGCTCCATTGAAATCAATGGAATGATGACAATTTACTCCAGCTGAGAATCAGCCTCCAGATCTTTACCTGTATTAGCTAGTTATGTGGCTATGGCAGCCAGGTCTATGGATGGATCAGCAAACTCGGTTGGAAGGGCCTAATTTGGTAGCTGCTCCAAACTCTCTATTTTGTGAAGGAAATCCAAGTACTCTTTGGTCTTTAGCACTTTTTTGCTCCAAGCATGATCCTATAGAAGAAAATATGGAAGAATGATATATTATTGTATTAAAGAACAGTGCATGTGGCATTACTGTGGAAATCCTATTTCTTTAAAGATGTGAGAGTTTCTGAAAGCCATGCTCTGACATATCTTAGTGCTTAATATCTGCTATGAACCAGTCAATAGTGATAATCTATGGTGATCTTTTATAAAATATTTTAGTTGGTTACATTATGAATTTGCAACTCTGTACTGCTTAAACACAAAAACCTAGTAAAATAAAATAAAATTGTAGTTATTGAAGTCTACCACCAGAGAGGGCTTGTGCTCTATTAAATATTAATGGCTAAATGGCAAATATATCAAAGGGAAATGTACAAAGAGCAATGCTTACCTTCTTCTGCTGGCGTAAATGTCAAATTGGCAGTTTGTGCAGTAGTTATAATTGGATTTAGTCTTTATTATATTTATTCTACTTGTGAGTATTGAGTTGTCCTTCTTCAGATACCAAGAGGAAAATAATGCATTGAAACGTCAATCGTTCAGAAAAAGTGGAAAAAATATAAAATTTAATCAAATCCTTTTAATTGCACATAGTGTTGGTTCAAGGATAATTGTCAAGATAGTTTAGAAAATGAGCACAATTGAGATAAATTGGGGATAAACTATTCTACTGGATAAATGACAGGAAGCTAATAAGGGCCAGATTCTGATATCTTTTCACTGAACAGCACCTGACTTCACAGGTGGTCTCACAGGAGTCAATAGCTGTACCCTTCGTTTAAGGTGCTACTCAGCATTGGCAGGGCTGTCAGAATGTGGCGCTATGGAACACTGCACTTTTCATTGATTTTGAGGCTGTATAAAGATCAGGAGTTCTATGGGGATTACTGGGTCCCATTGATATTTCTTCTACTCTCCACCAAATGGCATGTGGCACACTAACCAAATATTGCTTAAATGCACAGAAGTGGCCATCCTTTTTAGACTTCAGATCATGCTCTATTTAAGCACCCAGGTTTCTGAAGGGTTGCTTAAACATGAAGAACTCCTGTCCATACCTTAAGGTTTATTTTTAAATTGACATCATATTTATATTTTCTGAACACGGAAGTGCGCGGACTTCTTGTTTTGTTTTTCTTTGCCTAAAAAGAGCTTGGGCAGAGTCTGTGAATGTGATATTTTTATATCTGATGGCTTATGTCCTTTAAGACACGTATCTGCTCTGCAGGTTTCCAGTAGATGAGGAGGTCTGGTACAGCACATGCACAGGAGTGTAACTTCATTCATTTCTGCAGTCCCTTTGACTTCTGCGAAGAATTCTCAGCGCAGGCCCTCCCCCAAACCCAATCTTTCTTCTCAGAGGAGTGTTTGGAAATGTGGAGTCAAATCATATGCTAGATCTCTGCTAATAAAAATATAGGGATGAGTAGATGACACGAGCCTGGGCGGTTATTATTTTAACCTATTTACTATGGAAAAAATACATTGTTGTACAAACTGCAAGGTTTCCAGTCCTCTAGAGCCATTGGGCCTCATCTTGCATTCCTTGCAGAGTCAAAACTTCTGTGACTTCAGCAGAGTTTTGAACATACAAGAAATATAGATTCAGATCCGTAATGAAATCCTGCTCTAAATGTGGAGGTGCACTAGTTAAACCCACTTTCCTAAATCATCTGTCCTCTCATCTAGATTTCCCAGTGTGTCCCGTCCTGTTTGTCTGTCCTTTAGATAGTTCCCAGGGCACAGACTGTCTTTAATATTGTGTGTTGCACACTCCACAGCACATTGTTGGCACTAAACAAATCATTAACAGAAGAACCACCCAGAGGGTAATGTTTGTTCCTGAAAATTAAGGCTTTGATCTTGCCTTGGGAGCTACAAAAATCAGACTTGTGCCTTCAGCAGGATTCTGCATGAGTGCTGGTATCTGTGCTAGAGGCTCCCGAGGCATGATCAGGCCATAAATTGGTTCAGTTACTGAAAGCCTCAATCTTGGAAACATATCCCTTCAAATGCGTTTAAACAAAACCTAAATTTGGGACCTAAGTTGACTTGAGTGTGATTCCTTCCTCTGTTGGCATTCAGGAGCATTACATTCGACATTGGGAGAGCGATTCTCGGGTTCTGTTATGACAGAAAATAGGGACCGACTTATTCACAATTATGTGTGATCAGATACGTATTTGGTGCTGAGCACCCACAACTCCCGTTTACTTCAATGGAGGGTGGAGATGTGTTCTGTTGTGTTGTGTCTCTCAAGATTGTGCCACTAGAGAGGTCCCAGAGAGGAGTCAAATTGCTGTGTGAAATAAAACTAGGCCCAACTCTGTGAAGCTAAACACCTCTGGCAAGGGGCTGAGGGTTCCTGTCTCCCATTCACTTCACACAGGATCAAGTGCTTTATTTTTACAGAACATTAAATAAGTCTTCCCCTACTCTACGATATTCGCAGCCAGTGCTTTATACTTTTCCATGGTCTTCCCTCACCATTCTGATAATTCCAGGAATGTGTCGGACGGATGGTGCAGAAGGCTTTCTTTGCTTCTGTCATGCACTGCTCAGGAGTCATTAAGGCCCCAGTTCAGGAAAGCACATAAACATGTGCATCAGTTCATCCTTAATCAGGAAAGCATGCCAGGATGTACTTATAACTTTAAACATAGGCTTAAGCTCTACCAGCTTCAATGGGACTTGAGTACTCGCTTAAAACTACACATGTGCTTCTGTGCCTGAGGGCTGAGTCACTGTAGGTTCTGTTTATAGGATAAGTCAGTGCAGCTGAGTGAGCAGCCCTGGTCTGGCTGCAGGTTTGCTCACACTGGGCATGTTTTCCTGAAGCCTAAATGAACAAAGTAACACGTTTAAAAGGTTCAGAAGCCTAATTATCCACCTGCTTATACTGTGAGCTTCTTCTCTTCTGTAAAACTCAGGTAAATCAGAGGAGGATCAGGTCCCAAATGCACATGAAGGCTCCAAATCTAAGGATGTCTTTTCAACTACGCTTTCATTTCCTGATGCTTAGATCTGCCTTCATCTATTTTGACTCTCCCTGGCACAGCACTAAGCCATTGTTTCACTATAATGTCAGCAAGGGATGGGGAAGAAAATGATGCAGTAGAGCAGCTATGCTGCCCTCCTCCAGCACACCCCAATGACAGCTTTGGGGGATTAAACTGGAAATTGCAGGTTTAAAGTAATTGCCTTGAAAATGTTGGTTTTATTTCTCTTTTACTAACATTTTAAGACAGGGCTTCCCATTTCAGTGGTGTTAGTCCACAGTCTCCCATAGGATAAAAAGGGAGTTTGGATTCGAAGAAAGGCAGCTCAGGATAGGAGTGGTGTAAAGTTTGTTGTTTGCAAAATGTTTAGCTGGAATCTAATTCTGGGGGAAAGATGTGTCTGAGTTAAGTCTTTACAGTGTCTGGAGCTTGAGGAAAGGGGAAAGAGACTTCAAAGCACAGATCAGCAGAAGTGGACACGTGTCTTTTCTTAATGCTGTGAACATTCATCCTGCTATGTGTGATCAGGCACAGAGCTTGCTCTCCATTGTTGACTAAAGAGATTGTTTTGAACTATGGACATCGGACAATATTGCTATTAGATCCCAGCTATTTCAGAATGTATGGAGGTAAACTGCAGGGAGCTTCTTTTGTTCAAGTACCTAGCATTGTACTCCAACTTCATAATCAGGAAATGAGAAATTTCACCCTGCAGGCCTTTTCAGTGACCACATTTTTGGGTTAATCCTCTTTAGGAATAAAAGGTAATGATACTATTTTATACTTCCATAGTACCCACCCTCGGAGGATCTCAAAGCACTTCAAAACCATTGATGGATTAAGCCTGACAATAAAACTGCTTATTATTTCCAATTTTCAGATGAGGAAACAAGCATAGAGAGAGCATTGGGAAGTGGCTTGCATCAGGTCATGCTGGAAGTCAGTAACAGATCTGGGAGCAGAACCCAAACATCAGGTCAGGGTCTTAGCCCTGCTCTGACCGCTTTGTATTGCTCCAGTGGTGCAGAAGGGTACTGGCTAAAGCCCGTGAAACTAGTCAGCTGTGGACTCCCTGGATATGGTACAAAAGGAGCAGGAATCTCCCACATGATCCTATCTGTGTCTTCCCATAGTGGGAGGGTGTCCCAAGGAATGTAGTCACTGCCACCGCCACCCCTGCTGCCTTCTGCTTAGAGGGCATTGTTGGATAGGGAGAAGTGCTTTGGGGTTAAAGCCTGAGCTCAGTGCATTCCAGAAATGACCAAGCTGTTGTGTGGTCCCATGGTCTAGGTAAGAGTGGCCCCTAGGCTGTTGCAGGTTGGCCCTGAGAATCAGGGAGCCATGACAACTCCGCGATGCCCCCCACCATTTTACCTACAGCTTAGGTAGAGGTACCGGACTGGGAGCATCAGATAATCGAAGCAGATGATTATTCTGGCCAGTTCTATCAGCATTCCCTTAGCAGAGATAAGAGTGGGATGAATTAGGGGAGGTACGTTCTTTTTTCTGTTTAAGTGCAAAATATTAAAGATGCCCTATCTATGAGACATAACAACATACTACACACAAAAAAGCTACATTAAGGTTGTAAAGTCAAGTCCTCAAAAGTTAGGAAATGCCCAAATTAAGGTTGCCTTCACCATAATTCAGCTCCCTTGGGCGTATGCCTTAAGACACGGTCTGTAATTACATGATCACCTGTTATTTTTTCCATAGGATTCCTGCTTCATGAAGAGCACAAGAATGAAGGGTGCTCACATAATGAGTAGCTATTCAATATTTTTCTCCTCTTTGTTCAATTAATTAATTTACTGCACTCTATTCAAACCCTGCTCTGATGACAGAATTATTCATGTCTTCATGGGCTCCTGTAGGGTGCTCTTCACTTTAGTATCTGAGTGCTGCACAAATATTAATGAATTTATTTTCATAACACCCCTGTGAGATGAGGTGTTATCTCCATTTTATACCTGGGGACCTGAGGCAGAGAGTTTAAGGTCTAAGGTATCCACTAATTTGAGATGTCTTTGACCTGTTTTTTCAGAGAACCTAGCATTATATACTACTTTTAAATAGTCAAAGCACAGTTTTTGATGCTTAGGCCTTATTTACTGCATGCTAGTAAAATCCTTCTCTGAAGACATACATATTAATCTCCTCACTATATACCACTTGAAATGCTCAAAGCACAGTTCCTACTGACTCTAGTTGCAGCTGTGAGTGCTCAGCACTTCTGCAAATCGGACCCTGGGTCTCAAGTTAGACACCCAGAAACTGAGGAACACAAAATTAGTGATCAACTGTGGGAAAAATCTGGTTTAAATGACTTGCCCAGCATCAGATAGGAGCTCTGTGGCAGAGGCATGGATAGAATCCAGCTCTCCAGGGTAGCCTTCAACTGCCTTAACCAGGAGGCTGTCCTTTCTCTTCCCTCAATTCCCTACCTCATTCACTGTAGGCCTTCCAACTTTTTCAGCAAATGAGGCCCGAGTCCTACAAACAACAGCCTCCTTCACTATTCAGGCCTGATGCATCTCCAGAACAGGACCATCCTGTACTTTGAATACTGCAGGTAGTTCAGTGGAAGAAAAAACAGTATGTGATCATATAATTAAAGATTGTATTGCATATGCACAAGGGGGCTGGATAAAGCTTAAGGTAATAGGTAATAATTGGAGATATACCCATCTCCTAGAACTGGAAGGGACCTTGAAAGGTCATCAAGTCCAGCCCCCTGCCTTCACTAGCAGGACCAATTTTTTTGCCCCAGATCCCTAAGTGGCCTCCTCAAGGATTGAACTCACAACCCTGGGTTTAGCAAGCCAATGCTCAAACCACTGAGCTGTCCCTCCCTCCTACCACTAAGCTATCCCTCCCTCCTATGCCAGCATAGGTTACCTTAATGCTGGCATTTCCTATCTTTTGAGTGCTTGACTTTGCAACCTTAATAATGGGGTGTGTGTGTGTAATTTACTAAGTTTTAAAAAAAGCCTAGGAATTCCATAATGTGGCATCATATTTGTTATGTTCACAACTAACATAAAAAGAAATTAGATTAAAAACACAAGTATTCTTGCTGGAAGGTTGCAGCATAATTCTACTTTATTTTTTGGAATTCAGATCAATAATACTCAAGGACTCAAAAACAGAGAGAGACAAAGCAGGTTGCTACCTAAAACAGTGGCACAACTCACCCCACCTGATTGTTAATCTCAGATGCTTCACTACAGAGCCACCTACCTTGTAAGCAGGACTTGGAACAACACCTGATCCCGCCCCCCCCCCCCCGACTTTCTCCCTTAAAGTGATAGCTTGCAATTCCAACACAGTCCTTAAAACACCAAAATACTGATACCCACATGGGTCAGCAGCAGGGCTGGAACCCTAAGCACATAGATCTCTGCCACTTGAGCTAACAGAGTAACTGATAGCAGTAGCAGGTTGTCATTCTCTATGTGGACCAACACTAGAAGGGGATTGGACTCTGGCCAGAGGGTTTCACAGATCCATGCTGACAGCAGAGGAATGGTGAGACTCTGATTCCATTCTGGAGGGGAGTATGCTCCAGTTGGCACAGAATTTCCTTTATTCCCCTTAAGCTCGATGCCTTTATTCCCATCCCCTCAAACCTGTCTTTGTCCCAGTCATGTCTCTTCTCCACTCCACTTCCTCATCCCAGCCCCATTCTCCTCACCCAGCCAGTCTAGTCTGCACTCTGCAGGCTTCTCATTCCAGTCCCAGTCTCTTTGCCTAGCCATTCTCAGTTTCCCCTTCTGGCTTCTCTTCTGATTTGTCTTTCTATCCCACCCTGGCCTCCAGTTCCCTCCTGTCCACTCCCATTTTCCATGCACATTAGCTCCTAGCCTCCGAAGCCCTCCCTGAACTTCTCATCCAATCTGTGCCCCCTCCCTTCATGGCTTCTTGTTCCAGTCTCTTTGCCCAGCCATTCCTAGTTTTCCCACTTGCACACCCCACACCTCTTTCTCCCACCCTGCTGGTTCTTAGTCCCAGTCTCCTTACCCAGCCAGTCCAAATCTCTACCTCTGGCTCCTTATCCAGTCTCAATCCCTGCTGTTTCCCTTCCCAGCTCCCAGTCACTTTGCCCAGCCAGTCCCAGTTTTCCTCTCCCATCCCCCCACCCTCAGGATCCAGTCCCACTTTTCTCTCCACTTGGCTTCTTTGGGCTAGATCCACAAATGGAAGCTGTCCCCTCTGTTTTCAAATCAGACAAGAGCTGGATTTGCACATAAAACAGAACTACAATCGCTGTTTTACAATTTAACTCTAAAGTTAATAGGATTTGCCTCCATAATAACAAATTAAAGAATACTAAAGTTGAGCAGATAAAAACAAGAACTGACCTTCAGTATTAAGGCACAATGAAACACTCCCACAACTGTTCCTTAACAGGGCCTGATAAGGTCTTGTTAAAGATGAGTATGAACTGTGAATTCCTTGTTGTTACCAGCCCGTGCCACTACTGAAACATTTTCAAAAAGCAACTTAGGCTGGTGAATGCAATTAATGTATGGTTGATGTCCATACACAGAAAACTTTATTCTATTTGCATCCAAATGTTAACTATTAGTGAGTTTAAAATACTTTTTTTCTTAATGAGATAAGCAGAAGTTTTGTATCTCCTGTGCCTTATGGCAGCAAGAGAAAAATCATGTAATACAAAGCATGAAGAGTTGTGAGTTCTGTTTTGAAGAAAATTACTGTATAGATTATAAGAACAAAGGAAACAAAAATAAATTAGGTTAGAACATGATGAACCAGTAGGCATGCATTGTTTATACCAAGAAGCACAAATTGTAGCTAACATTTTGAAACCTGAGTAACTAAAGTTAGGCAGCTAAATATGATATATGTACTATACAGAGGCAAAACTGATTTCAGGGCAGAAGCAGAACCCAAGATTTCTGGCTACCACTCTTACGGTGCAACTGTTAAGACATACCATCACAGTACTGGTATTGATGATGGATGGGATTTCCACAAACATCTAAGTAACTAACATGTATGTGACTTTCAGTGGGAGCTGTGCTCCTAAGTTACTTTGGCACTTTGAAAAATCCCACACACTGTTCTGATCTAACACAATTCCAGTTACCTACATGGATGTAGCTGAATGTCCTTTTGTTCAACAAGAAAGTAGAAATTCTGCTACAAGATTCTTTTATTGATGGTGATTTACCAGTGATCTGAATTTGATATTCTTTTCCTTTGGAGTGAGTGCCTTTGCATAAACCATAGTCCAAAACGCAACAACTTTTTAACTTTGATTTGTTCATTATTTTAAGAAGTACAAAAATATATTCCCAGGTCTCACACAAAAACCAAATTGCTTTGAGTATTTGTCATAATGAAGGCAAAAAGAATTGGCCATGAACAACAGGGACAATAGTACGGATTTGTGCAGAGTCTCCATGGAAAATCTTAAGTGATTCAGCTGTTTCTTTTGAAGTGCTCAATTGTTGCATATTTGAGATCTCAAATTCTGAGAGTTATTGTGTGGCTCTCATTTTACAGAAAAACACATCCTTATACATTGTGATTCATGTCTCCAGCCTTCCCCATGAGTAAATCCTTCAAAATGCAGCTAACATTATTAGAGACAACACTTAAAGGCAATGAAATTCTCTGTGTATATGGCTGTCACCTGGAAGGAAATGTATGTCTTTGTGTTTAATTTTGAAACAATTGTTGTCTGGTATTGGGCAAGTTCTCTTTCTGTGCCGAGTTATTTCAACTTAAGGCTATGTCTTCACTGCACAGCTATAGCAATGTAAAAACACACCTTGTTATCTCCATTTAAAATCTTAGTGGAGACAAGGGACAGTAATTCTTTCCTCGATGTGTAGCTAGGAGAGGACAACGCTAATCCCCTCACTTTAGGTTGACTGTGACAAGCTACCTCAAGTTAAAACCTCTAAAGTGCCTTGTCTCCATTAGGATTTCACATCAAAATAGCTGTCTTGGGGTAAAAACACACTGTTTGTGCATTGAAGACAAAGCCTAACTGTTAAAGGCAGAGAGCGCTCTATTGGACTGTAGCTGAAGCCTCTTTTTTCCAGCTGTTACTACTGCATGTGGCAGCTCAGCACCTGCAGAATTGTAGTTGCCCTTTCTCTCTGGTTTTGGTTACACAATAGGAATCAGAATTATGCACTAGGAGACAGTCTCAAGTTCCAGCACTCAGAATTGGTCCAAAAAACAGGAACATTTTACACACACACATTCACATGTGCTTTTTTTAAAAATGTTTTTGACCAGCTCCACTCTGACTCCCCAGTAACACAGTCTCTATAGAAATGCAAAAGCATCTTTTGATGTCACTTATAAAATAAGTGGCCCCTATACCATTTGGGCTGAGCTTGAACTGCTGGTTGATCACATGTTGTCACATGCTCATGTGCAGCTTTGATTCTGCAGTATGACTGCTCAGCTATTTTAAAGCCTTTGCTTTTCAAATAGCTGCGGGCATGTGACTTTCACAGAGCTTGTCCATTACTCTTAGGGCTGACACTGTCAGCAGCCTAGAACAGTGGAAACTGACAAGCCAGGAATATTCTTAGCTGTTGAGGATCAGGATAGAATCTCTGCTCCAGCAGGCCAAGCAGGAATTTTGTTGATGGCTGCAGCAGCTACTGGGAAGGCTCAGCCACAGCCATCTCCTGTTAGTTGATGTGGTTATCATTAAACCGATGAAATGGTCAGTCTTTGCTTATATTAGGGCATTTTCCAGATGCCATTGGGAGGATTCGGACCTGCAGATCCAACAACATTGGTAGGGCTATTACCAAACTCCTCTAACCCTGGGGATTTTGCACGTTCCAAGGTTAAGTACTAATTCAAATTTACACTGCTTTCCCCCATTGAAAAAGACTTGGAAATTACCGCCATCATTCCTAAGGCCCATCAGTGAAGCGCTTAACCACCTGCAGAACTTTAAGCAATGGGGCTGCTCATGTGCTTAAAGTTGCTCACAGGCTTGACTGTTTTGCTGGATTGAAGCCTAAGGAAAGATGTGCTCAGTATTAGTCTCTGAAACCATCTTGACAAGGAAGCTTTGTGTGTTTTATTGCAGAGTCGCTGCACAGCTATAAACACAGTCAATTGCACTCCATGCTATTTTCATTTCAAAGTGTGAACATATTGGAATTTGAATTCTAATTAAAATAGCTACTGGAGTCCCATAAACTGCTAGGGAAGAAACGCTAACACTGACTTTTAGTGAAAAGCTGATGGTCCGTGCTAGACTTATTTTTTTTAGCCTGAACAGGTTAGCATGAAAGGTGGGAAAATTGACACTCTTCCCCAATAATTTCTTCTTTCCTTAGAAGGAGGATTAAGAAACAGTCTTATTTTATAAGCTGGTATTTGCCTTTACAGTTTACTCATTTTTGTGCTGCCGCAGAGAGCTGGAGAAACATTTTCAAGTGAAATCATTACAGGGAGTGCTATTCTGCACAGGAATTTGTACCAAGCAAGAGTTACTAAAAGTAGAAGTTTGGCAAATTGCATCAACTCCTGGTCCGTTGAAATTCCAGTTTAGCCACTGCCAATATAATACACTATTTAGTGCTTTGTAACATGAATTTGCTTTGACTACATATCCTTTTAGGTGACAATCGCATATTAGTTGTGCTCTGGGAAAGACAGCAATACCAAGAATCATTAGAAATACTGGCTCTATATGCTCTAATTTGGGGCACCCTCCCCCTCCCCCTTCCCCTTCCCCAGGCCCTTTAAGGCATCAAAAACATTGAACTGGGTGTTAGTCTTGTGTCTAAGGTCTCTCCTGCCCTCCTCCAAACATTTGGCCAAAAAAGGGAGGAGAGTGGCAAGTATTGAAATATTTTCCAATAGAGTACGTCATTTAATAAAGAGAGGTTAGAAAGATCTTCACCAACTTGCTGTATTTTCAAGCATGCTTGCACATGTATCTCACGTTGTTAATATATAGGCGCACACACCTCCACTCACGCAAATGTGTTGGTAAGAGCCATGTGTTAAATTACAGAGTCCATAACCAATACAAATGTAGCAGATGGCTCCAAAACTTATCATGTACCTTTATAGCACCACCTGCCTCTGCTCACTAATCTGTTTCCTTGGACCTTCCTTCCAGCATTCCACCCCACCTTTTAAAATAACAGCAATAATGAACTATTATTCCTTTTAAACCTTTTGTTAAAAAAAATGGTACAAGAGCTTTAAGGCTGCATGGTTAAACACTCAAATGTTAGCAAATGTAAAAGTTAAGATCATACACTACACTAACTCTTCCCCTGTGTGTCTATGAACTGAGGACATTGCCTTTAATGATATGATCATATGCTATTGCAGATGAAGCATCGTCATTTTTCTACAACCTGAGATGCATGAGTGACATCTTGCAATTTTTATTCTTGTATATTTACACAGATTTCATTATAATAGTCCAGTGTATCCCTGCTGATAGATTTTTAAAGTAATTTCACATTAGGATATATAGTACCTTCAACTATGAACTAATATACATGCTCTCACCAATTAGCAGCACTGCCTTCCCTTTTAATTAAAGTCTCATTGCAAATTTTGTGGCCTGAAGCTCCTTAGACAGCAGGGAGCTTATTATTGACAACTGTTGGTGAACAGGGAGAAGCCTGCTTAAGAGCTCCAGGTGGACAGACTACATAGGTGAAGGGGATCTCTGCTGACATCTGTTGGTGAGCAAATGATTGAAGGGGCCAGGCCTTATTTGCATTTCTGTTATGTGACAATTTGGGGCATTTTGGTCAAAATTCTGTTAACTTTTTAAGTTTGGGGAACTAGAACATTATTATCCCTGTTGTGTAATGAAAGGGCATGAGACCTGCATCAACTGTGCGAGGGGTCACCTTGACCAAAATGTCAATCTGGTATGGTTGGGTAGTAGTGGGTTTGCTCCTGCTTTGTGATAAAGTGTATTTCTAGTGGTAAAGACTTGATCCTATATGCCACTGCTCTCTGCCTGAAGGGTACACAGAGGTGTTTTCATGAACATGAGGGGGATAATAGTGAAGAGGCAGTTTTTGCTGAATTTGCAAAGGGTAGCAGCTGAGTTCTGGTTTGGGTTCCATGCCCAGCAATCATAGCTGTAATCACTTCAGCTGGGCTAGGACCAGACAGCACTTCTGGTTGGGGCTGCAGATGGATCTGCCTGGAGTCTCCTAAGGCTGGAAAAGAAACAGTGAGTGGCATTGCAGCAGAGGAGGGAAGTGGCTATTTCAGAAACATATTGACTTATTGGACACTTACAGCATGAGCGGAGGACTGAGTTTAAAACTTGTCTAGACCAGTGGTTCTCAAGGCCGGTCCGCTGCCTGTTCAGGGAAAGCCCCTGGTGGGCTGGGCCAGTTTGTTTACCTGCTGCGTCTGCAGGTTTGGTCCCCTGCTCCAGGCCAATGGGGGCTGCGGGAAGTGGTGCGGGCCGAGGGATGTGCTGGCCACCCTTCCCATAGCCCCCATTGATGATTCTGAACAGTGTTCCTTCTAATGTATGTCCAGGTGCACATAACAAAATTCATGTGGTGGGGGTGGGGCTGAGGGGTTCGGAGTGCGGGAGGGGGGGCCAGGGCACAGGGTTGGGGTGTGGGGGGATGAGGATTGTGGCTGGGGGTGCAGGCTCCGGGATGGGGCTGGGGATGAGGGGTTTGGGGCGTGGGGGGGTTCAGAGCTCAGTCAGAGGGCTAGGGTGCGGGGAGGAGGTGGGCTTTGGGATGCAGGACGCACTGGGGCTGCGGTGGGGAGAGAGGATTCTCTACAGCCCTCTCGCTGCAGATCGGGGCCGGGGGAGGGGCACCTCTTTCTGCTGCAGCCCTGAGCCCCTGTGCAGGGCTTAATAGGCAGCTGCATGGCCGTGCAGCGATTCTGAACCCCAAGCAAGGGGTCGGCTATAAGAATGATACTCTCCTCAATGCAAAACTGTCAAAACCTGATCCCCTCTTGGCAGAGTATCCTGGTGTGTGCGCCTCCTCGCTTCTTCACATGATACGTTGTAGTTTGGTATTGTCAGTAAATATGTGAACAACTAAGCCCCTGATATGGACCTGAATGGCTCCAAGCACCAGCACGTTGATATGCAGAGAGACCTTCTCCTCCAACCACAGCCCCTGGTCTTTCCGCAAATCTCCCCAGCCCATCACAAAAGCATTACAGTGGCACAGCTGCATCAGTGCAGTGTGGACATGCCCAAAGAAGAAAATGCTGAGCAATGTGTTCCTATTCCCCTTTGTTGCCAAAGACTGGCCATCTGACAGATGAGTGCCAGTCAGTTTTGATGACAGCTGGCTAGAGCTGTCAGTTTGTGCTTTGTCTTTGAGAAACACATTATACTTATACATGGAAATTATGTTCATAACTCTTAATATGCATTTCATACATACATTACACAAGAATATTAATGATCAGTGTGGTGGTAGTTTTTGAAGGATACGTCACAAGGCATACCTTGCACAAGCATTATTACAATATGTAGAGTGTGAATACAGCAGTGCTTTCATATGCATCTAATTGTTTTTGATAATGGCGAAAACAGGATTACAAAACATGAGATTAAGACAGACCAGACCTGCAAATAAGCATTCAAGCTATACAACATGCTATATAGGCTCATGGCTTCTTTCTAGTCCTTGCTGGATTCAGCACTGTGGTGATGAATTACAAGAAGGTAAAATCAATGAAACTGTCGTCTACTTACTGTGTGTGGCGCACCTACCACAATGGGATCCATCTCTGGGCTGCTGCAGTACAAAACAAAGCAGTATCTTCATTTTGAACTGCAGTGAATTTAATCTGCCTGGAAGACCTGGCATCTTCTGGCCACACACCATTAGTCCCTCTTTCAGCTCTCACTTAGATTTTTAACTGTTAAATATGTGTACATTTGAATAATGATAGTCTCAGCTTTTTAAACGTTGATTTTGTAAGACTTTACTAAGACAAATGCATTATTGGTGCAACATGGAGTGAATAGAAGCATATACAGCCCACAAGCAATGAACAGAAACTGGAATTTTTAAAAATGTAATTAAATAAAAATTACTTCTAGTTTTGATGAAACTGACATGTTTGGTTCTTACAGTGATCTAATTTTGATGACCGTCTGTGACACTTTCTAAGCACAAATTTTATATGTTTAAGAATTTCCCTTTGGGGAGAAACAATATGGTCTCATCTCAATTTTATGCAATAAGAGCCTAGAATGGGTGCCCTTGCAGGCAACTACAGGGGCAGTTGCATTGAACTATGACCTGTACCAGTCCAGAAGCATCGAATACCTGACCAAAATATATATGTGTCCCCTTTTTTGCTTCCCTCTCTGCCGAGAGCCAACATGGATCAGTGGGGGCAGCTTTGATTTTTGTAAAGTGTTTGGGGGGTGACCACTGCAGTCTAAAGATAATTTTCATTAGTGAGTGAGACATAATTGTTGGTTGAAGTTCACTTCTTTAAACTCTCATATTGCTCTATTCCACCATAGGGTGTGTTTGTGTGAAACTTATTGCCAGTCCTTTTTTTTTGGTTCATGACAGCTGTATTAGCTCTTGGGCAGGGTTCATTAGAACGGCATACAGCATAGCTGCCCACCTAGAGGAAATAAACAGTATAATACTCTACTAAGTTTGAGAAGGCCTGGTACTTCAGAAAGTGCAAGTACTTCCAAGTTGAATTCTGAGCAGAGCAGATGATGGATTTGAATATTTGCAGTGTAGTTGAATAGCAGTAAAGGGTGTGGTTTTTGTCCTGTTACACTGGTCTACAATTTTTGAGAAGTCATCTGCTTCAGAGATAAAATGTGCTATTTATTATGTATTTTGATGTGCTGAATTCAAATATGACAATTAAAACAACTGATTGGCTACTGTTTCTAAGTTATTTAAGTTTTTACATTTTATGTCTATGTATATTGTGTAGATAGTAGAGTTTTAATAATAAATTGTAAACCTAGGTCTTTTCATGTGTTTATGGTTGCTTTACATGATAATATTTCACCTGTCCTGTTTATGTAACACTTTAAAAAGCAGCAAAAGGGTTATATAACTAAAATTTATTATGAAACAAAAGGCAAAAAACTATTATGTACGTAGTTTAGTCCTATTCAGTGTCTACTCGGCTTGTCTCTTGTATTCATTAAATGGAGCATCTCTTGTCACTGTCCAGCAATAGTCTGCAAGCATTGATGGGCTCCATTTGCCCTGATAGCGTTTCTCCATTGTTGCAATGTCCTGGTGAAATCGCTCGCCGTGTTTGTCGCTCACTGCTCCGCAGTTCGGTGGAAAAAAATGTAGATGAGAGTGCAAAAAATGTATCTTTAGTGACATGTTGCAACCAAGGCTTTTGTATGCCTTGAGGAGGTTTTCCACCAACAACCTGTAGTTGTCTGCCTTGTTGTTTCCGAGAAAATGTATTGCCACTAACTGGAAGGCTTTCCATGCCGTCTTTTCCTTGCCACGTAGTGCATGGTCAAATGCATCATCTCGAAGAAGTTCACGAATCTGAGGACCAACAAAGACACCTTCCTTTATCTTAGCTTCACTTAACCTTGGAAATTTTCCACGGAGGTACTTGAAAGCTGCTTGTGTTTTGTCAATGGCCTTGACAAAGTTCTTCATCAGACCCAGCTTGATGTGTAAGGGTGGTAACAAAATCTTCCTTGATTCAACAAGTGGTGGATGCTGAACACTTTTCCTCCCAGGCTCCAATGACTGGCGGAGTGGCCAATCTTTCTTGATGTAGTGGGAATCTCTTGCACGACTATCCCATTCGCAGAGAAAACAGCAGTACTTTGTGTATCCAGTCTGCAGACCAAGCAAGAGAGCAACAACCTTCAAATCGCCACAAAACTGCCACTGATGTTGGTCATAGTTTATGCACCTCAAAAGTTGTTTCATGTTGTCATAGGTTTCCTTCATACGGACTGCATGACCAACTGGAATTGATGGCAAAACATTGCCATTATGCAGTAAAACAGCTTTAAGACTCGTCTTCGATGAATCAATGAACAGTCTCCACTCATCTGGATCATGAACGATGTTGAGGGCTGCCATCGCACCATCGATGTTGTTGCAGGCTACAAGATCACCTTCCATGAAGAAGAATGGGACAAGATCCTTTTGACGGTCACAGAACATGGAAACCCTAACATCACCTGCCAGGAGATTCCAATGCTGTAGTCTGGAGCCCAACAGCTCTGCCTTACTCTTGGGTAGTTCCAAATCCCTGGCAAGGTCATTCAGTTCACCTTGTGTTATGAGGTGTGGTTCAGAGGAGGAGGATGGGAGAAAATGTGGGTCCTGTGACATTGATGGTTCAGGACCAGAAGTTTCATCCTCTTCCTCGTCTGACTCAAGTGAGAATGATTCTGGTGCATCAGGAACTGGCAGTCCTTCTCCGTGGGGTACTGGGTGTATAGCTGATGGAATGTTTGGATAATGCACAGTCCACTTTTTCTTCTTTGACACACCTTTCCCAACTGGAGGCACCATGCAGAAGTAACAATTGCTGGTATGATCTGTTGGCTCTCTCCAAATCATTGGCACTGCAAAAGGCATAGATTTCCTTTTCCTGTTCAACCACTGGCGAAGATTTGTTGCACA
This sequence comes from Mauremys mutica, assembly GCF_020497125.1. NCBI lineage: Eukaryota > Metazoa > Chordata > Testudines > Geoemydidae > Mauremys > Mauremys mutica. The sequence continues at coordinate 1,628,639 of NW_025423354.1, read as the reverse complement.
AGTGTTGCAGGATATGTGTAGGGCCCACCTCTTGTCCTGATCTCCAAAATAAAGGTGATAGGCTTTCTTAATCATATGGTTATACTGTGCTTTTGGGATGCAAAAGTCACTTCACCACAAACATAGCAGAAGTTATCTGTACTGTTCACACAAGTACGAGGCATCTCTGCTCACTTTGGCTAAACAGAAATGTGTCCCTTTGCAAAATCAAACACTGACAAATAAGAGAGCATGACACTGTATGATTTCTAGAGCTGATATAGGGCAATTTGTTCAGCAGAGTGATGTAAGCTTCGTTATGATTGCATCATCCATGACTTCTAGGAATAACATGATGCAATTCATATCATGTATGATGCAATACCAGCTTCAGATTGCATCATTCATTGTTTTGTCTAAAAAGCAAGTACTGTCCAAACCCAGTCATAGATTTATTCATAGATCCAGTCAAAGATGTATTTTAGTCATTTCTGCTTTAAATTGAGATCCCTTCCCTTTATAACTCAGGGCTAGTCTACACTTACCGCGCGGGTCGACGCGGTGAGTTCGACTTTCCGGAGTTCGAACTATCGCGTCTGATCTAGACGCGATAGTTCGAACTCCGGAAGCGCTAGTTCGAACTCCGGTACTCCACCTCGGCAGCTGGAGTTAGCAGAGTCGACCTTGGAGCCGCGGAGTTCGGTTCCGCGGCGTCTGGACGGGTACGTAGTTCGAACTAGGGTAGTTCGAATTCAGCTACGCTATTCACGTAGCTGAATTTGCGTACCCTAGTTCGACCCCCATTCTTAGTGTAGACCTGCCCTCACTTATCCTCCGCTATTCCCAAGTCAAGGGTCGTATATACTGACCCAATAGCATATCTTGAAAACTAGAGGCAATCAACAATTTTAAGCATCATTTTCGTTCTCAGTGACCCAGAATTAGTAAAGTTTGACTACATTTATTTCAGAAGCATTTTGCCTGTAGGGCAGTGTTATTAATTAGCTATATATTATACTGCATTCCATTTAGTTTTACTACATTAACAAGCTCATCCAAAGCAACTCTGCTGAAGACTATTTCAGCAGCTAGGCCCACATGCTCAAAGACAGTAAGGCACCTAACTCCCATTGAAATCAATGGGCATTCAGTGCCTAAATACCTTTGAGGCTCTAGGACAGGGGTAGGTAACCTATGGCACAGGTGCCAAAGGCAGCACGTGAGGTGATTTTCAGTGGCGCACACATTTTAATTTAATTTTAAATGACACTTCTTAAACATTTTAAAAACCTTATTTACTTTACATACAACAATAGTTTAGTTATATATTATAGACTTATAGAAAGAGACCATCTAAAAATGTTAAAATAAATTACTGGCATGCGAAACCTTAAATTAGAGTAAATAAATGAAGACTCGGCACACCACTTCTGAAAGGTTGCCGACCCCTGCTCTAGGACCTAGCAATTACGCTACCAGATGTTCCTCTGAGTGGTATGATATTTAATAAAGCTGTCCTGGTTTAGGTATAACAACCTGCAGCAAGAATCTTTGCATCACTATTTATCAGTGAAATGAGCCAGTAACTTATACTGTTGATGGGTAGCCAAGATACACAGCCTCATCAAGGAATTCATTAAAGGCTTCCATATGGGCTGTGTGTTGTGTGGGGAAGGGCATCTGCTTTGTATAATTCTGAATAAAAAATATGGAATTATTGTCCTCTGTTGTTGTATGTATTTTTGAGCATTATTATATAGTAAGTGTATGTTATCTGTGGATTTTTAGTTTCAGCTTCTATAGGAGGAAGTTACTTACCCTTACTCCCTGGACTCCAGTCATCTTGTTTAAGGTAAAATACAGTTTGATCTCTCCTTTCTACCAGGATTTTGTCAGGAGTGGGTTCTATGCCATAGCCTTAGTCTAAATTTGTTTCTTAGGGAGAGTTTGTTAGCTATTTTCTATAGTACTGTGGTTGATGAGGTTGCAGGACCATTAGTTTTGTGAAAGGTCTTCAGCTCATTGGTGAAATCCACAAAAGTGCTATTGATCAGGAGTGAGATGTTAAGTTCCCCTGCCTCTGTATGAGCCCGAGCAGGGAGAGGTTCAGCTCGTACATTCACGTGGTTTTGCAGGTGAGTGCCCTAACCATCAGACTATCAAGTAGTTTTCTTTCATACTCTGACCCTCTGCATATTTAAAGTGACAATATCCGTGTAGCCTAACACCACTCATCTGAGAAGTGGGCAACAGATGAGAGAATTGGGTCTCCTACATTTCTGGAGACTATCCTAACTCCTGGGTTAAAGGTTATGGGGGAGGCCTCTTTCTTCCCCCTCCCTGGCATTTTGGATAAAGTTAAGGTTGTTTTGCCACTTTTCTTGCAGGAAAGGGTTCAGGGCTGTGAAGCCCAAGCACTTAAGTCCTAATGAGGGACAGAGCTTAGGACATACCCCTCTTAACACTGCCTGCTGTTGCCAGAGCAGGAAGTCATCTACAATAGCCTTTTGTGGATCTCATTCTCAGGCACCTATGTCTCCCCATGTATTGCATAGGGAACCTGTGCACCCATCTCTGGGTTTGTGAATACAAATTAGGTGTTGCAATACTTAGCCCTTTAGAGTACAGATATGCAATGGCACAGTGTGATTGCAGCTTGAACTGACACAGCCAAGCTAGCTTGGGTCCCAGCAGTGAAGTTGCCTTAGTGTAGGCTTGCCCTGCAAGCCCTTACACAGGGTTCCAGGTTGGCTTGTACAGCCCACATAGCCACAGCTTCACTGAGCTGGGATCTAAGGTAGCTAGACTAAGAGCTTGCCCTCAGCTATGTCAACTCAACCTGTATAGACATATTCTAAATAGAGGCCAGAGCTCTCCTCCACCTGCTGTGAATAGGATGGGGAGGCCACAACTGGTTAGCGCTGTTAAGGATAACCGCTTACAGCATCAACAAGGGTACTAAGTGTGAGAGAGGAACAAAGAGGGCAACTAGAGTTAAGTTTTGGGCAGGTGTGGGTATCCACCTATTAACAACCCACAAACTGGGCTATATGTTAGACTGCAGATTAAAAAGCTGCTTGGCTTCTCAAGCAGACAACTTTTCTAACTCTCAAGTACACAAGTAGCACATACATCTCAGAAGGAGCAACAGCCTACTTTCATAGTGGTTATTAACTCTTATATCTTCTCCATCTTGCTAGTGAAATATTTCAGACTGGTCAGTCTACATCAGGGATCAGCAACCTTTGGCACACAGCTCAGCAGGGTAAGCCCCCTGGCCGGCTGGGCTGGTTTGTTTACCTGCTCCATCCGCAAGTTCGGCCGATCGGGGCTCCCAATGGCCGCGATTCGCCATCCCATTGGCCTGGAGTGGTGAACTGCGGCCACTGGGAGCCAACACAGCAGGTAAACAAACTGGCCCAGGCCACCAGGGGGCTTACCCTGACGAGCCACGGGCCGAAGGTTGCCAATCCCTGGTCTACATAAAAATCTAACAGCAAAACTACTGCTTTGATTTAGATGAAAGCATAGGCTAAACTGTTGAATTTAGTCTGCTCTAAAAGGGGAAATAACCAGAGACCTTTATCAATACACTACTAAAAAATCCCCTTGCTCAACATCCTATTTATGTTTATAGTTATCTCTATTACATTAAGGAAGTTTAAAGGTGGTCTTGTCTACAGCGAAGCGATAGTCTCTGGTAGTTTTAGATACTCATGGATTAGCTAATGCACCACTGTACTTCTAGGCCTTATTTTGCATGCAAGCCATGTGATATTACAGATCTTCCTCCCTTCAATCACAAAATACCCCAGTGACACTAAACAATTCATAAGTTCCTAATGTGTGGTGTTCAGAGGCCTTCACCTGTCAGAAAGGAACAACTGCAAAATCTGAACTACATGTGACAGTCACATTAGTATTCAAACCCTAGAAAACAATACTGCCCTCGAGTTTGTTCTGACAAGTATTTTCTCCCACCTCTCTCCTCCCCCCCATGTAGATTACTTCTGACTATGAAAGCCAGCACCATGCCATCTTCAGTATGTGTGCATCAGTTTCATTTATTTCAGCTCTGGGAACAGTCTTTACTAGTGACTTTTGCTCATTCTGTTGCTACTGCAAAAAAAACAAAACAAACCACTCCATGTTTACATGTCTCAGAAGAAAGGATCTAATATGTAACATTTAGGTAAAGAGCTGAGACTGTGCCTTTTTAATAGTGGTAAGCACAGTATTATTGGTGCTCCCAGCACTAGTTCCTCTTTACCAGGCTTAAGATACACAGCTATACTACAACCAAATCTCTTAAATTCCTAGTCTATTTAAAACACTAGTATTGAGACAGTTAATGAGGTATTTCAGGTTTATTTAGTTTCTTTGAAGCCATATACTTTTATTAAGCATTGAAAAATATTTCACACATACAAAATCAACTCCATACACTAAAACCATAATATGGAATTTCAAAAAAAGAGGTGCTGTGCTTAAGTTTATTCTACCAGAAGATACAATCCATGCCTGATGAAATCACCTTCTTGAATTATAAAGTTGCTAAAAAGTGATACACCATCACAATTTGTTTAATGGGAAATAAATTTGTCTTTAGAAAACAGGTTTTTTTTTCAAACATCTGCATCATGAAAGATAACCATACACAAGGCATAAATGTTACACAGAATTATTCAAACAATTTATAAAGAGATTTGAAAAAGTACCTAAAATAGTAACTTTTGTTCAGTATAAAATTTCAATAATAAAATATTGCTCATAATAAATAAGGAATTTCATGAATACTGCTCTCCTTGTAAAGCTCTCTTGGTCATTCTTTGTTATTGAACAAATATTTCTGTATCAGTAAGACATGACACCTGCTTCAGGGGACATTGCCAATTGTGCATGAAAAACGATGTCCAGAGTGAACAAAAACAGTAGATTTTAACATCGAAACACTTGCATGTGTTAGAATCCAAAAGCTGTTGCATACAAATTGTTTTATTTAAGTTTGAAGAAAAATTTTGTTCATCATTTCCCCAAAAGCTCTTGGAAGTCTGTGCAACTTTATTTAATGGAACTGTTAAGGAAAGTTAATACTAGTAAGATCCTCATCCCATTTATATGGGGACATTTGATTTCATTCCTGCTCTTCCCACCTGTAGACATGGTAATTTGGAACAGTTTTTAAGCAGCTGCTCAATAGCACTGTGGCGGACGTTCAGTTCTGAGGCCAAAGAATCCTTTTCTTGCACTTCCCGAGTCAGCTCTTCAAAAACATCTGTAAGAAGGTTAATAGTTTAATTTAAGGGACAGTCAGATTTAAAAGCCATTACCTGAAAATGTTATGTTAAACTTGGTTTTGGAATATGCAGTGTGATATTTTACAGGTGCACAATGGAGAGCATGTGAACTGGGAAAACATTCAAATATTTTTAGCTACAATACTCCTTGGTACACAACACCCCAGTAGATGTTAACATCTAAACACTTGCATTTGTTAAATAACCCCATTTAATGTATTTGTAGTTTTACTTAAAGTTAAGCTAGATGAGCTTGTTAGTTTAAAATATAGTTTAAACTCTTTGCACAAATACCTGACGAGCAACTGAAGTAGCACATCTTCTATGAACTGTAACCTTTTATCAAGGGGTAAGTACATTATAAAATGTACAAGTGTCTTTCCTTTCTCTGCTCTGGAATTCAAGCTTATGTAGATTTCAAAACTTTATCAGTTAAGCAAATGTAGAGTTTCATTTCAAATGACATTTTGTGCACTATAAAAAAAATCAATAAGTATTTAAAAATGATCTCTCACCCTGGATTTGCTTGAGGAGTTTTTCATTCAGTTGCTCTACCTCTTCAGGAGTCATCATATTCACTGCAACATGAACAAAATCCATCACCACCACCAAAACCAGGGATAACAAAAAAGCATCTATGAACTTTCCCAATCCTCAAGATTTTTTTATTTGAACCCTTTAATGATAATAGCTGTATTAATGTTGATTAGCAGCAATTTGTCATGTTTGAGATTTTTCTAGCATGAGAATTGCACTATTAAGACAAACATCTATTTCATACAAAACCACTTAGTTCAATGTTAAAAGTTGAAGAGTCAAACATTCAATGTTATGAAGTGCCAGAATTAAAGCTGCAAGAGTGGATATGCAGTTTTTAAACTACATGATCACATTAAACGCCCCCCCCCACATACACACACTTAGAAAAACATAATTTTCATATTTTTAGGGGCCTCCACAATTAGATGGTGAGCATGAATAGGAAGTGCTATGAAGTTTGTGACCCTGCAGAAACTGCCTCTGGCCATGATTTCTTCAAGGTAGAAAGCCATGCTGGCCTATGATGTACACAAATAGCCCAATGGCAACATTTTTCAAACCTTCAGGAACTCAGAACAAAGTCATGTATTTCTCTCTCACAAGCACCTAAGACAAACCCTGTACCACCTTAGAGCCCTCTGAAGTGCCAGAAGGCTGTCAATTTCCTATTATCTACCCAGCTTGCTTTTCAACTGCCAGTTCCATGATTATTTTTTCCGTGTCTCTTCTTCCCTATGCAGCTTGACTGTCCTCAGGGAGAGAGCATTACAAATAAAGGGAAGGGTTTTCAAAAGTGCTCAGGGGTGCCAAACTCTGCTTCAACTGAAGTCAATGGAAGGAGAGCGAGGCCAAAGCTTAGTATCTGTCTGAAAAGAAAAAGAAAGAAAAAATCTCACAAGAAAGTGTTATGTTGTCACAAGTGCAGGGCAGGCTGGGTAGGGTCTGCTGCTGCTGCTCAGATTTCAGAGGCAGCAGAGGGAAAGTGACAAACCTTGTCATTAGCACAGATGCCCATAGGGTGCTGCATAGCAGCAGCACCAGAGTTGCTTACTGCAGACTTATCACCACACTGCACCCATTTAAAAAATAAAAAAAAAATTCTGGCACTTGTTTGAAATAAAGTCAAAGTTAAAATCAACCTCAGCTGAATTTAATTTGCCTGAGAAGATGACTGTTATGCATCATAAGAAGATTTTTTCTTGCCCCATTTTTAGTTACTGTCGTCTTCACAGTGCCCTGCCCACAAGGCCAAGTGAGGAGGCACGGGATATAGAGGGGACAGAGCAGGGCACACAGGGTTGCTGGTGTGTGTGTGGCACACAGACTGGGGTTTAGAAGGGCTAATGGCGGGAGGGGGCCACAGAGGTAATGAGCCAGAAGCTGAACAGGGGTGGGGGGTGCAGAGACAAACAGGGACAGGGTCAGATGTGCCTGACTAAATGGAAGAGGCTAGGGGGTCAAATAGGTCTGCATGGGGGAGGCTCCCTAAATCCTCCCTCCCCTGCAAAAAAACCTGTTCTATAATTCTCCCATCCACACCCAACCCCCACTCCTCCAGGTTCACTCTTTGGCTCCTTCCCAGCAATTACTTCCCTCTCTTTCAGCTCCTCTGTTACCCCTGACTCCCCCAAGTCTTTGCACTGTGGGAAGTATTTTTCTGTATTGTAGTTTAAATGAATTAACAACTTTGAGTAATATGCCTAGTAAGAAATCTATTTGTCAAAAAAATTCTTGAATCTTTTTGGTCTTCTGTATTGTTATTGACATACTTGCTGACAGGTATTTTGAAATAAACTACCAAAATAACTGAAACTGATTGTTATTATATTGTGTTATTTTGACAAATAAAATATTCAGAATTTTAAAACATTGTGTGTAGAATTTTTAGGCACAGAATTTCCCCAGGAATAATTTTAAGAAACCTACTAGCCAGAAGCAGACAAGAGAGTCCCTAAATAGACTCCAGGTACAGCAGTGTTGTAGAAATCTAACTCTTTCCCAGTAGCTGGTAACAGGCTTCTCACATGGACCTTGCTAGTGGTATTTCAACAACCTCTCTCACCTCCCCATTTTTGTCTCTACCCTCTATGCTAGCAGCTGGAGTCCAATGGCTGGTAAGTTTTGTTAACATTTGAGCCCCGTCTGTAACAGCCCAGTAATGCCCATAACAAACATATCATACTGCAGAAAAAACTAGGAGAAAAGTTAGTTGAGAGTGACAGTATTCTAATGTAATCCATATCTGAAATAATAGTCAAAACAAACATACTGGCCAAGCAACCAGCATTTATAAATCCACAAAAAAAGAAATCTGTAGTAGGAGTGCTGACAGACTGAGCTATATTGCTACTATAAGGGCAGGTGACGCTCTGAGAACAGCATACTTCAATTTTGACAGACAGCATTTTTTTTTCTTAACAAAATGTTTAGATTTAATTACGTTAATATCTACTAAAGTGACACAATCAACATGCAACCTCAAATCAACTGGTGACTTACAAACCAACAGTACATTTTGAGTATGGAAATTTTGTTGCAAATGGAACATTAGATCTTTTACTATTAATTTTTCTTACAGTTTAAAGCCCTTTTAAGCCTCCTGCTACACAGAGCCATCAGGAAGTAAGCTATTTGTAACACAAGAACTGCTTCATACCTTTGGTTTTGTTTCAGCAGTAAGAGGTCAGACATGTAAGTCTCAGGATGACTAACTTCAGCCAGACTAACCCACACACAGGCCAGGTCAAACTTTACATAATTCCTTATTTGCTGTAAATTGTCAATTTGGTATTAAGTGAATCAGGATTCCAAAAAACAGGTAGGTCAAATCGATTATTGCCTGCTTTGAGATTTGTTGCTTCATTAGATATCAGCAATATGACACACTGCAACAGTTAGGATTATATACTGGAATCCATGTCTGAAATTCAGAACTTCATGAGCATGGTGCTTAATTTATTCATATTTAATACTGTGAAGAATACTTTCAGTTTTAAGGGGAAGGTTTTGTTTGGATTTCTTGGAGAGCAGTAGCCCAAAGAAACAGATACCATCTCTCCTTACAGCCAGACCTTGATATGAAGACACTTAATTAGGGCTTGGCTACACCTGAAAGTTGCAGCGCTGGGAGTTACAGTGCTGGTCATGCAGCTGTGCAGGAACAGCGCTGGTGTGTGGCCACACTCACAGCTACCAGCGCTGGTGTGTGGCCACATTTGCAGCATTTACAGCGCTGTTGGGAGTGCTGCATTATGGGCAGCTATCCCAGCATTCAAGTGGCAACAACGTGCTTTTCAAAAGAGGGGGGTGGAGGGTGGTGTACTGTGACAGGGAGCGGGGAAGATAGAGAGAGTGGATTTTTGGAGCCAACACTGTGTGTTAGCTTCCTGGATTGAAAAATCACAAAATGTTCGCGAACCCTTAGTCTTAATTGCAAACAGCCTGCATCCAACGCTGTTTTTCTGTCAAGCAAACATTCACTCCCTGCCTCTCATTTGATCGTTCACAGCCAGGTACAGATAGCTCCTGTTTGCTGTGATCAGTGTTTGTTTTTTTAGATAAGCAGTTCAACGGAGCTCCGATCGGAGTTCACAACAAAACAAAGAGAGGCTGCATAACAAAACAAAGAGAGTAATTTAGTTAAAAGCATTCTGGGATATCTCCTTATTCCCTGGAGGCCAATAAAAGCGCTGGTGTGTGTCCACACTTGATGAGCAGCGCTGGATCACCAGTGCTGCAATCGCTACACCCTAACCTGACCAGGTGTACAGCCAGCGCTGCAGCCAGGGAGTTGCAGCGCTGGATGTGCCTTGCAGGTGTGGATGGTTACTAATTGCAGCGCTGGAAAGCCTCTACCAGCGCTGCAACTTGCAAGTGTAGCCAAGCCCTTATCTGTGTCCCCTCCTTCCATTTTGAATTCTACCTCTGTCCTCTCCCTTTTGTTTCTTCAGTTCTCTTCCACACACTTAGCTAATCTCTTCTTTCACCACACCTTCCCAAGAGCCAAAAACCTTCCCCACTATTTCATTAGTCCTCACAAGGGCAGTCAGTATATCAGATCCTAGCGAGCATCCCCTTCCAGCTAACGGGCAATCCAAACTTCTGACACTTTGGAATCTGGCGGTGTTTCCAGCTCCCAAAGCTGGAACAGAATCCAGCCACTGCCCCAATCTCAGGGTCTGGAGGCACCCTCTCAGGACATAGACGAACTTGGTACCTACTTTGAGTGTTGGAACCTGCTATCCAGCTGCCTAGTCCCTCTGGGCATAGTACTGACGCTTCAGATTCTGTTGTTTAGATATGCCCCATCCCACAACCCACGCAAAAGGTGTGAAGTTTCTGGTTTACAGTTCAACTCTCTCAGGGGCAATGTGGTGATTATGAAAGCTTAACACATACTAGTAGACAGGCTTGCACTGATTCTAGCATCACTGCTCTTTCCTGAAGAGAGAAAGCAAGGAATACAGATCACTCAGAAAACACCAGAATGTCCCAAGTGCAATGTCCCTCTCTGGCTCACTCTTCCATTGGGGGAAGGGACAGGAAGGGTAATCAACTGTGTTGCATCAGGCAAGCAGGATCCATCCTCTTGTTCACCCTGTAACAGCTTCCCCTCATGTTAACCCATGATGAAGATAGGTGTACACACACACACTTTTACCATGACATTAATCTCATGCTGCAATTTCATAAAATCTGCAATTCAGAAGTGGTACAGGCAGAACCTCCAAATTATCTCACGGACCAAATACTGCGCCTTGTTCTCAATGGTAGCAGTACTCTGACTGGGAAAATCATGCCTTGTACTGCTTCCCAGTGAATCCGCCCCCAAATATGTTCTACTTAGGCTGAAGCAGCAGCATCAACAGATATCAGAGGGCTCTATATCCAGCCTTCCATGCATTAGGGGCCTCAACTATCCCTTCCTTTCTTTTGTTTTCCTATGCTTGTACTGCCTTCAGGGTCAGCATAGTCACCTATGGCAGCATAGACAGGAACAATTCTCCATACATCTTAATTTTAGAATTCAAGTGACATGGGAAAAAAAATCAATCCTGATTAGATCACAGAGTCAGTGAAAAATAAGACTCATTTTTAGGAAGCAAAATTCCATTTTTCAAAGGGCATTTTCTTCAGTTCATTCCCAAGCATACTTTCAGACACTTCAGATTGTTTAAATGGATGTGGAAAGGACAATTAGCAGTAACAAGTGTTAGATGGCAGCAATGACCTACATTCACCATAAGTAAGGCTATGATTTAGTCGTGGATATTTTTAATAAAAGTCATGGACAGGTCACAAGCAACAAACAAAAATTCATGGCTGGTGACCTATCCATGACTTATTTAGTCATAAGAACGTCCATACTGGGTCAGACCAAAGGTCCATCAAGCCCAGTATCCTGTCCTTTGACAGTGGCCAATGGCAGGTGCCCCAAAGGGAATGAACAGACGTTTATCATCAAGTAATCCATGCCGTGTCACCCCATCCCAGCTTCTGGCAAACAGAGGCTAGAGACACCATTCCTGCCCATCCTGGCTAATAGCCATTGATGGACCTATCCTCCATGAATCTATTTAGCTCCCTTTTGAACCCCATTATAGTACTGGCCTTCACAACACCCTATGGCAAGGAGTGGGGTCACCCACACTGGCCACTGCAGAAGTCACAGAATCCATTACTTCCATGATCTACGTGACAAACACAGCACCCGAGCTATAAGCATTAACTTAAAGCTGCACAAAGCTTTCACCTGACCATTCTGGACTCATCATTTCTCTCCCTGTCCTATAAGCAGCCGTTCAAAAAGCCCTATTCTGCTAGAAAGTGAGAATGCTCAGGTTTCTTCCACATCAATGCAATGGAAGATTTCTATATAGTTACACAAACCTGAAGTGATACTGAGCAATATGCCAACATTAACAACCTTATTTAGGCACCTGAATTATATCATCTGCTGATATTGCATAGTATATGAGCACCATCAAGAGAGAAAACCTGAGGCATTCATATTATATTGTGTGGTCACACTGTGTATGTATCACTCGACCAGAATACTACAGCCATAGAGTTCTTGCTGTTCACCTCTGATTTGACTAGATCAATCAGAAGCACAAATTAGCATTTCTCTACACTACAAGAATGACAAGAATTATACTGCAGTTGATTAAAAGGCTTTAGTCAGAGACCCCTTTTAAATAAAGGGCCTTCCTTCCCCAATAAAATACTCTTTTCCACTACTGGCCATAGTGTAGTGTTATACTACATAGCAGTGTTTCTCAAACTGGGGTCACCGCATGTGTAGGGAAAGCCCCTGGTGGGCTGGGCCGGTTTGTTTACATGCCCTGTCGGCAGGTCCGGCCGATCGCGGCCAGTGGGAGCTGCAGTTCACTGCTCCAGGCCAATGGGGGCTGCTGGAAGCGGCATGGGCTGAGGGACTTACTGGCGCAGCTTCCAGCAGCCCCCATTGGCCTGCAGCGGACGACCCCAGTTTGAGAAAAACGGCTATATAGAAGGTAAATTCACACAAGCAGATTACTTCCCATGCATATGAGAGTATAGATCTTATGCTGGGAGTTAACTTCACTCTCCTAGTCAATATGCCTTTGAATAAGACCGGTTCCAAAGTCCAAGGGTGTTTGAAAGCTTTAGTGCATAAGGGCTTCTGTATATACCTATAGTCGTTACCAGTACATAATTAAGTACTTTGGGATACTTAGAGTGTAATCTCAACTATTTTACTTTGCACATTATTTTGATTTCTATGTAAAGTTTTCACTCGTTTCCACAAATTCATTCTACCATTCAAGGCAGTTTGGTCTCTGAATTACATATTTTAGGAACAATAATGAGAAAAAGTCACTGTCAGTAATCTGCTAATAACCTCCACTGGCAGGATTGTGCGTCATTGTCATGTCTGAAACATGAAGGATAAGCAAAAAACTCTCCTCACATGAGTTTAGGAGACACATGATATGTGATGGTTGGGTTAAGACTAGCATGGAAATATAAAGTGAACACATCACAAAGATTCACTTGGTTGTGTAGACTCCTGAAAGCTAGTTTTTATAGACATAAAATAACTGTTTTAGTAGGTTAGACACTTATAGCTGGTATGTGGGAGAACGTAACTGTTAAGAGACTACAGATAGTTTTACAGAATATACAGACCATAGTGAGAAGTAGAAGTGTACCCACCTAATTCCCCCTCTACTTACATTCGTCCCTGCTGTATCGGGGATGTTGTCTTTGGGCATTGGCATCTGAATCACTTTTAGCTTTTTCTGTCTTCGGTGCTTGGTTGCAACTAGACCATAAAACACTCTTGCAACAGAATGTAGCTCCTGTTTCTTGCAACATATCAAGTCTGAAATCAGTAGATTCTTTTTGTTCCAAAATACTTTGTGAACACTTTGAGATACTCCCAGAACTTCCATCTATCCATTTTGCAGAGTACCTGGGTACTTGGGAGTCAAATTGTGGAAGCAGTTTTCTGTCTGTCTGATGTCTGAAGTTAAAAAGCTGGTGTTGAGAAGTTTTTGTGCTGTCTGAATCAGAATCCAAATCTTTGTTTTGTGCATACTGTATAATCCTGTTAATTTTTTTGCTCAAGATACTTTTTACTTCTGCGTAGGTACTTTTGGAGAGTTTTGACCGAGGGCAGTCCTGATTTGCTATTAAATGGAATTTTTCAAAGCAGTCTCTGTGCCCCCTTAATGATCTTGTATGTAGAAGATTGGATTTTGGTACCCCTGTAAAGACAGAAATGACATTGACTATGTAAATTGTGTGTTATTCCATAATACCGTTAATACTTAGAAAGCAAATGCTTACATTTTAGAAGTTAAATTTGTGGTTCTATATATTGTTTCCAGGACTCTCATACAAAATGTGTTGGCAGTTTTCCATGTAAGTGGATCTGAAGACAACTGAGGCTTCAATGAGCACAAAAAGGCCATAAATATATGCTGCATCAACACTTAAATATCAGAGTATTAGACTTACTGTTTTTGTTTTGGAGAGAAGGTGGGTGATGTAATATCAGTTATTGGATGAGCTTCTGTTGGTGAAAGAGACATGCTTTTGAGCTACACAAAACTCTTCTTTAAATAGTTTTTACCACAAGGCTTGAGAAAGCTTATTACCTGTTCATCTTTGGTGAGTGGAAAGGCTGAGTGCTCTACATCAACTTCTGCAGAATCCAAGCTTTTACTCAAAACTAAGTTTCTAGCCCTTACAGTTTCAAAGATAACCTTCCAAACATGAAGTTAGTGTACAACAATGCACTGGCTTTACCCTTAGTCTCTTTATTGCCAGTTAGAGATTCCCAAGCTGCAGCAGAATTAAATTAACAAGACTCAAGTTAGTTTCATTTCTGGTTTTGAACTCTGTGGACAGCAGTGAAACTTAAGAGTGTCAGTTTCATACTGTGGCTTAAGAAAGCATGTAGTGCTGAAACAGTTTATGAGGAGAGAGGAACCAAAAGAACAGAAAGTGAGGGAGAAAGATGAGCAGTGGAGACCTTCTCTCCCTTTTCAGCAGCCAGAAGGGTCTGGCGGAGGAGAAACAAAATTTCTCACCTTCCAGGAGCTACATAGGTTAAAAAGACACTACTAGCCAGATACAGGAAAGACTGAGCTTCCAAGTAAGGTCCAAGGACAGATCCTTACCCAGCAGCTACAGGTTGGGCGTCTCACCAAGATACTGCCTCAACTCTTCATTGACATCTTTCCACCCTCCATGTTTCATATCTACCATTGGCTAGTATGTGGCAGAAGACAGGGTTTTTTTTTCTGAGCTCTGGTTTACACTAGAAGACTATAGAGTAACTAAACTAGAGAAAGGCAAACCATTTTTCTTTTCAGGGCTTTCTAATATAACTTAAATATAGCAAATCTGCTTAACTCGAGAGCCTTTGCTGCAAGCCATTAGATCTTTAAGCCATCGGGGAATAAAAAGATCTGTAAGTCAAAGTTACAGTGAATACATTGCTTAAAAGCTGCCACGGTTTTTTGAGATGTATTGAAAAAAAATCAAACCTCCCTCCCCCCCTCTTTTCAGCATGAAATGCTGATGTTATTTTATGCTTATAAAAACATCGAGTCTCTCATTTCTTTAAGGAAAGTATTATACAAGTTACTGTATTTTAAGACTCTCTTTGGCCAACAGTGCTACACAGAAAAGAAGCTACTAATGATTTGGATAGGAAGCAGAATGCACAATGAAGTCTGTTCCTTTTGTTGGCTGGACAAAAAACATCCAATGCAGCAGTAACTAAGGATGCCCTGAAGGTCTTGTGCAAGAAAATGGGGAGGGAAGGCATAAAATGTTTTATCATTAAGTTCAGAATAAATGCAAGTTTCAGTATACAATGTCTCTAAGTGATTAAGTTTTTGCCTAGTACCCATACATGGTGACTGTAATATGGAATGATCAGTTTAAAGAGTTATGCCAATACTTACAACTTCTATGGTTGTTCGGGGGATGGGGAGGATGGAGGAAAGGAATTTTAAACCCACACCTTGATGTCCCAAATCTATTTAGATAATACTTTAAAAACAAAATAACATCATGTGGTCCACACCAAGGCTGAAAAAAGTCTACCAGACACAGACTAACCATAGGATTTTTGAGCAAGGACATCAGTCCTGCAAAGTAGTTAGTGTGACTCCATCTCACACAAAATATTCCAGATTAGGCAGCAGACTCCATCAATTTGCTCACAGATGGCCACAGACTAGGTTGCATAAATGGATTTGGACACTGTCCAGAAAAAGCTATTCCTTAAAACTGCTCAAATATTTAAGTGACAAACTTATGTCCATGACCTCCAGAAATCCTCACAAGAGGGCTAACATGAGAACAGTCAAACATCTGCTGCAAACAGGGACAGAATCCTTCATTCAGAAAAAGCCAGGGCATATGCTATTTTCTTTCCCAAAAGACAGAGAGAGAGATATGGGGTGGGAGTGGGGGTGTAGAGACCATGCTGTACCTCAGGGGTTATCAAACTGGGGGTCAGGACCCCTCAGGGGATCACAAAGTTATTACATGGGGAGTCACGAGCTGTCAACCTCCTCCCCAAACCCCACTTTGCCTCCAGCATTTATAATGGTGTTAAATAAAAAAACCAAAAAACAAAAAAACACGTGTTTTTTAATTTATAAGGGGGGGGTGTCGCACTAAGAGAAATGCGTCACAGACCATGAGATCTGGTCTTTTGTGGGCTTTTACCATACACACCTCTACCCTGTTATAACGCCACTCGAAATAACATGAATTTGGATATAATGCAGTAAAGCAGTGCTCCAGGTGGGCGGGGTGGTGCGCTCCGGCGGAACAAATCAAGTTCAATATAACGCGGTTTCACCTATAATGCAGTAAGATTTTTTGGCTCCTGAGGACAGCGTTATATTGAGGTAGAGGTGTACTACACAGGTTTCATGAGGGAAGCCAGCATTTCTCAAACTGAGTGTCCTGACCCAAAGACGGGTTGCTGGGGGATTGCAAGGTTATTTTAGGAGGGTTGCAGTATTGCCACCCTTACTTCTGTGTTGCCTTCAGAGCTGGGCAGCCGGAGAGCGGCAGCTGTTGGCCGGGTGCCCAGCTCTGAAGGCAGCACTCTGCCAGCAGCAGTGCAGAAGTAAGGGTGGCAATACCACACAATGCCATACTTACTTCTGCACTGCTGCTGGCAGCGGCTCTGCCTTCAGAGCTGGGCTCCTGGCCAGCAGCCGCTGCTCTGCGGCCACCCAGTTCTGAAGGCAGCACCGCCGCCAGCAGTACTGCAACCCCGCTACAATAATCTTGAAACCCTTCAACAACTCCTTTTTCCTGTCAGGACCCCTACAATTACACCACCATGAAGTTTCAGATTTAAATAGCCAAAATCATGAAATTTATTATTTTTAAAATCCTATGACTTTTTGATCAAAATGGACTGTGAATTTGGTAGGGCCCTATTCATCAAGTAGTTTAGGCATGGTCACTACGCCTAACTTTCAGGGGTCTGGGATTCACAAAGCCTGAGTTTGTCAACTATGCTACATATACAATGAAGAGGGACAGATAGGTGCATTAGAATGGGATTCATACAAGTCAGCACACTAGGTGGTTCCCCACTTAAATTGCCCAATAGGAGATCCCAAGCTAAGAGTGTGCACTAAGCCCTTGGCCTGTCTCAGAGAGAGGTGCCTATGTCCAGGCTGCAGGGAAGTGCCTCTATCCACTTCAAATTCTCAGCTGCAAACCCTGCTTTAGCATTAAGTTGTTTTTGTAAGAAGCTGGGGTAAAGGAGGAGGACTTCTCTCACACACTAACCTAACCAATGTGGTAAAAGTTATTTGCCTGGAACGTGAGACACCCCTGGTTCAAAACCCGCCTCTGCCTGAGGGAGAAAAGGGATTTGAACAGGGCTCTGCCATCTCTCAGGTCAGTGCCTTTGTTACTGGGCTATGGGATAGTCTGAGATGGGTCTCCTTCAGTCTCCCCTGCTGAAGCGGTTCCACTGTAGATATACCATTAAAAAATTCACTGGAGCAGGGGAACTGGTTCCTGGGTCTCCCGCTTTCCAAGTGAGCGTTCAAGCCACTAGGCTACAGAGTCTCATGCTTGCTTCCCCCCGCCCACCCCGGCCAAAGTATTTACCCTCTGGAACAGCTTCAGTATTAGGCCAGAGAGTGCACACAAGCATGAGAACAACCCTAGTCCCATCATTTTATATAGTCAATTCAGCCAGGCTATTGCAACAACCTTCTAGGCTGATAACTTTATTATTCCAACAAATACAATTTTATGCATTATTGATTTTCTTGCTCTGGACTTAAAATAACTATCACACTGACCAAACGTATCTATTCTGTGTCAGAGTATGATATTAGAAGTTGTGAGCTTCAGACAATTGTTATATAAACAGAAATTAAAGAGAAGAATTCAGAATGTGTCCTGCACTATGCCAGTTGTGCAACCACATAATTTTAAATCATATGATCGTTTATTTCTGTAATAAATTACAGAAATGTTTGTTTTTTGCAAGCACGTTGTCTATGAAAAAGACAAAGACAGCCAAAATTTAAATTTCTTATGTCATTTAAAAACATTTTTTTTAAATTTGGAATTTGAAGTAGTCTTTATACAACAAAGCAGCAAAGGAAAAAAAGATGCACAAATCATTTGAGGTCACCTTTAAGCTACATAAATGCTTTGCATTCCAAGATTTCACACATCCATACTCCCAATCTTACTATATGATTTTGGTGCAACAGTTTCTAACTATCTTTTAAATCAGTTAAGTGATAAGTTGTGCTTTCCTTCACAGCATCTCTGTCTAAGGTCTAGAACTGATGTTCTTTGGCATTTTCGACTGAAAACTCGGAACTTACAATTGCTGGCTAACAACAGACACTCATCCAGAATCAGGCCTACAGAAAAAAGTACTCTCCTTGCAATAGATATTGTAGTCCAAAACACTGGCCATCTGCTTTATACAGCAACTGGAATGCCACTCTTGGAAACACACACTCCACAGATCCTCAAGATTTATTTTTTCCTTTTACTGGTATTTCATCAAAAACTTTTTGCAAACTGAAGAATGTCATGGACCAAGCAGATTAGTCAGTTTTATCAAGAAAACAGGTATTCGGTCCAGGTAGCAATTAAATTAGTTCTTCCTCCACTCTATGGAAAGGGACAAATAAGCAAGCAAAGCAAGGCTCATCAAGGTTATGGTAAATTACAGCATAAGTTTATCTTGCAATGATGCAATATTCACTAGCCAACTTTTTAACCAGAGCTTCCCTGGCTAACCTTGTCCCAAGTGTTGTATCCTTGGGGCAGCCAGTGTAGGAAACAATCACTTGAGGCCAGAGAGCAGGCAGCTAACCAAAACCTCCATTTTATTTACATATATACAGAGAGCTTCTCAGCCGGTTGAAACCGGTTGAGCTAACCCATAATAATCTAACTCAGTTGCCATAGCAACAAAACCATGACAACCAAATACACAACACCAAGGTTTCTTTATTTTGCTGTTTAAAATACTGGTCCTTGTGCCTCAAAATTCTTACATGCTAGCCTGCTGCACTTGTGCCCCCAGCATGACTTGGCTAGTCTAGTCTTTAGTGGCCAGGTATCCATCAGTAGTTGCTTTTACGGGTATATGTATACACTTGCCTATTTGCCCTTTCTCCGGTTTTCTGGGAAGGAAGGAATGCTGTAGCAATTAACACAGAGAATACTAGTAGCCAAACCCCATGCTATCACAGGTATAATTCATTAAGTTGTACATTTAAAAACAGCCAAAAATGGCTGACAACTTAAAACCTAGGCAGTAACAGATCACAAGCCCCTGTGATGATTAAACTTGGTGATAATCTAAACAAAAACTATCAGAGGGGTAGCCGTGTTAGTCTGGATCTGTAAAAGCAGCAAAGAGTCCTGTGGCACCTTATAGACTAACAGACGTTTTGGAGCATGAGCTTTCATGGGTGAATACTTGCATCCGACAAAGTGGATATTCACCCACGAAAGCTCATGCTCCAAAACGTCTGTTAGTCTATAAGGTGCCACAGGACTCTTTGCTGCTTAAACAAAAAGAGCTCTCAGCCATGTTTGCAGGTGTTTTGATCACTTCACCTAGTGGGGGTCATCCCAAATTCAAAGGATGTAAGATCAAATCCACTCAACAGGTGCAAATGCTTAACACACAACAGGGTGCTTTTGAACACCAAGACTATTTCACATGCCTACATGACCAAGTTTCAGTGATCAGCAGCCTGCTTTGCTTAACTTCTGTTGCATTTTACTTCATTAGGTAGCTGTTAAGACACTTTGGTCTTTCCACCCTATCAATTTAAATTAATGTAACAGAATAAGCTACTGCCATTACCTTCAGATCCCAGCAAGCGTCTAAGAGGACTTCTCAGTTCTAATTGCTTTTACAACTGTGAACATCAATTTATTTCATCAGTAGCTGGAAAGGAAGGAACTTTTTAGTCATAAAATGCACTTTTCAGATACATGAATGCTATAAAGCTCACTAATCCAGTTAATGAAGGTCTGTATTGCAATGTTTCTTAATTAAAATGTTTACCATAAGGTTAGTAAGTTTGGCACTCACCTCCACTGAAAAATTAAATTTACAGGAGTAAATTAAAAGTGATAATTCAGTTACAAATCAATTTAAAGATGTCCACACACTTCAAGTGTTAACAGAGTCTGTTTGAAAGCATCTTGTTAATTAAACTTTAATACTCCTGGGGGAATTCTGCACCACTGCCTGAGTGAAGAATTCATGTCCCCCCGCAGAAAAATGACTTTCTGACAGGGAAGCAAAGGGAAGCTGCAAGAGCAGTCACGCACCACTCCTTAGCAGTGCAGGTATATCGTTTCAGGTTCCTCCCCTCCTTCCTGCGCCATCGCTCTTCAGCTGTGGGAAAAGGGGGTCGCTGTGTGTGGAGCTACTCCCTCATCTGCCCAACCCCTATGCACCTGGGCTTCCCATACCCAGACACCCCCCCCCCACCAAGCCTTACCCCATACACCCAAAACCAACCCTAGCCCTCCATACCCAAACCCCACCCCACCGAACTCAACCCCTGCATCTGGAGCCCCCCTGCACCTAGCCACCCTGCCTCCAGATCCCCAACCCCTGCACCCAGACCACGCCCCCCATGAGTTCCCTGCACTTAAACCCCCACACTGATGATCCCCACCTCCCCTGCACCACCCTCATCCCCCACATCCAGACCCCCATGCCACTGACCCCCCCAACTAGCTGCACCCAGACCCCCCACCAAGCCCCATTCCCCCAACATCCAGACTCCCCCACACCCAGACCCCTCTGCTGAGCCCCAAACTTCTTCACCTGCAACCCCCTGCAGAGTCCCACTGTCCCTGCCACCCCCCCCAAATGAGCCTCTGTGCATTCAGAACCCCCAGCTAGACACCCCCCCCACTGAGCTGCCTGCACTGATTGTCCCACACAGAACCTTCTCACTTCCACCTGTATCCCCCCCTTCATACTTGGATCCTGCCTGGCTGAGCCTGCCTGCCCCACACATGGTACACCTGGCACAGAGGGGCAGATCGGGGGGGGGGGTGTTTCTGGGGCAGGCCCAGTCTGTGTCCCGGGGTGGGTGGTGGGCAGGCTGCAGGGTGATCTCACACCATCATGCAGCCAGCAGCCTGTGCTCCCCACTGCCATGCTGGAGCCTCTGCATTTATTTATTGACAAATAAAACTCGCAGAAGTTTAAAATATTGTGCACAGAATTTTTAATTTTTTGGTGCAGAATGCCCCCAAGAGTATTAAACTGATGCAGTTTAGTGTGTAGACCAGGCCTAAGATCTAAAGAGCCGGGGGAGGAAGTATAAGACTCTGCTATCTGGGTATAATGCTGGTGCCTGTGTCCTATCCCCAACTTCCATTAATTCAGGATTTGGGGGTGGGGTTACTTATCCACAAAAGTGTAGGAAGGAGGCAAACTGCATTCCATGGTCTTCTGGATACACTGGGACAGTGCTGCGACACCTGTGTTACCATCCCATTAATCCAGTACCCTGGAGCACCCAATCCTTCCTACCTGGCCTATTAGGTGGCTTTAGACACTCCTTCTTGTCCACAATTGTCAAGATGCTTCAGTCACTTAACAGCTGGTCTGCTTCTGCCTTCCCTGGGAGATCTAGCCCTAGCTATGACATCCACAGGATACCAACTTATATGAAGTTAAATGAATATAGCACCGTGTTGTGTAAACATAACACTGGAAATGTATGTTAAATTGGTTTAACTACATCAAAGTAACTATTCCCATGTAGCTTACACAAGAACTAATGTGTTGAGGCCAAAAGCCAGCCATTACTCAATATCTAGTTTTCCTGGGCTGGTGGTGAAGTTATAAGTAAAGTGCATAAAATTCTTTTAGATAAACCCCTACATGTAGTCTTCTGTAGGAGGAGAAAAAAAACTGGCAAGAGTGGATAAGGAAACTTTCACTGCACACGTCCTGTGGTTAAGTAACAAATTTCAATCTGACGCTGTCAGATTTTATCATGTAATATGGTATAGCTTTTATTTAAGACATTTTTAATGTTCAATAATAGACTTGTCAAATGTATTCAATAATTCTGCATTAACGAGATTTTAAGTTAGTACATCTTGAACAGTTATTTTCCCTTCCACCAAAACATATCAAGTGATAGGAGCATACAATGGACTACCTTGCTTGCAAGAAGTAAAAGCTTTTTTGAATTACACCAGAACACCATACCTTGAGCTATTTTTGTATTGCTTGTCTTAAAAAAAAGAAAAGAAAAAAAAAAGACATCCAACTTCTGGAGGAAAAATGCTGGAAGAGACCTTTACTGCCAAATCTGATCTCTTAATAAGCACAGGCACATGTCTTACGCTTCTGATATTAGAAGGTTCCCACGAGCATCCATCAGAGAGGCAAAGCAGAGCTCAGTAGTAAAGTAGTCTCCAAACTAGTTTACAGAGGATGTGTCTGGATGGATGGGAAGCAACTCAGATCATGCAGGGTTTCTGCTAAAGTTAAAAGATCCAGGCTAGCCAATGGGTAATACTGAAAACAGTTCAGTTAGTCTTCCCTCCCTACCCCACAACCAACACAGAGTTATAAAGTGGGGGCGAAGGGTGGGGGGAGGGGAGAGAAAGTCTGTAGAACTGAGATAGCCAGGAAATCACATGATGTTACTTAAGTAATCTAACCCTTAGAAATTAGAAACAGGAAATCCATTTTGAGCTTAGTACAATCCATAAATCTTCTGTTTCCTGTAGTTGTGAAAAAGCAACTAAATTGTGTGTGGTTGAGCTGTTGGTTTTTCTTCTTTTTAAAGCCATAGAGGAGTTGACATTCAACACCCAGTGAGGATCTACATGAACAGAATTGACCTTTTATAGTTTTCACAGACATTGTTCAGCATAACTAACAAGTTACATGGTTTTAAATGTTATCAGATGTCTATTTTGAAGTAAGTGTTATGGGACACTATCAGTTACTTTAGACAAAATTCAGAATTGGCAAAAAAACATTTTTTTAAAAATAAAAATGGTTTATATATAGCTAAATACACTCTTTCCCCCAAAGAAGAGTTTTGGATACAAAGATTCCCTTACAGTGCACATTAACACATAAGAACTAGAAAGTGAATCTGACTACACAAACTGAGCAAAGTGTAAGACAGGTGAACAAATGATGTAAGATTATATTCAAATGGAAATAATGTTTAAAGTTTACCAATACTTTAGCACAAGTATAGAAAAATTTTAAACTGTGACTTAGTCCAAGTTTTTCTTTAAATAATTATGGTTTATAACCCTCCTCCCTTCAAATAAATTATATAGGTAGGTATCAAGAAACAGGGAGAATCAAAGCTGCAAATGTAATATTTTGCATATGTTATGTGTCTATTCCTGTCTCTTCTGTATTTTGGCCCAACCCTGCCAAGAGCTCAAAGCAGGTAGACCCCAAAACCTAAGTGGACCCCTACTGATTTAGACTGCAAGCTTTTCATGAGAGTGACCATGGATGAAATCCTGGTTCCACTGAAGTCAATAGCAAAACTCTCCTTGCCTTCATATGCATTTATACAGGACCTAGTTAATGGTCTGAGCCTGATTTAGTGCTTGTGGTATTAACTCAATACAAATATTGACCAACAGTTTAGACAAAGCATGCATTTATATTTCACTCAAAGGCTAAAATCCCTAGTGGTTCAAAGGAATTCTTTTAAATGAGCAAAAATGCCATTTAATATGAACAAGAACAGTGACTGGGGAGGGGGGTAGAGTAACTCGTCTGCTCACTCACAAAAGGTTGTGAATGACACATTTAAAATTTGAGTACAGATATCCTTGTGATTATGTACTGCCATCTGAGCTAATGTCCAAACATGCTAATAAACATTTAACTCCTAAAAACAGCCTCAGAAAAGCAGAAGTAGAAACGTACCGAAACCCTAACACCAGTCCAGGAAACAACCTAGTGACAGACTGGAAAGTTCCCAACCTACCAGCTAGATGAAAACAAACTACATTTTTAATTCTACTTAACTAAGGCCCAAGGATGCAGTTGTTATCCATACAAATGAACTTCTACGGTTGTTTGGAATCTCATTTCAGTTTTAGGGGCTCTGCATGGGTATAATGTTCCATCCATACTAACCAACTGGTTTATGGTTTATTAAAAAGTCAGCCCTAGCTATATGTACTTTCTGCAATATTTAATCTACATACATTTGATGTTCTACAATCTTTTTCTGGTTTTCTTATTGTTTTAAATCTCATGCCAAATAAGTTTAGTTTTGCTTAAGATGTGTGAAATTGGTACAGGCAGTTTTAGGAAAAAATACTGTCAAATACTCCCCAGGGAAGACAGAACTCTGACCTTAAAGTAGACCAAGTCAAGAGAGAAAGCTTGGGTCCTTTGTGAAATATGAGGGAAATGAAAACTCATTTCCAGAAAGTGTTGAGGGGAAGCTGACACGGGCTACTGTGGACACTGGAAATGCTTATTACCTTGGAAAGGTACTAAGCACAGTTACATGTATTGAAAGTTTGTTTTAAAATACAAGTGGTTTCTTTATTTTATTGAGAGGGAACAGTTTGTTTATACGTAAACTGCTTATCTAAATATAAATTCAGATATTAAGTTAAACCAAACATTATATACAATAGTTAGAACAAATATCTCTTTCCTAGCTATCACTTTCGTTTCTGAAGAACTGTAAAAGTGCTTGCTTACTTTCCATGCTGAATAGCTAGCACTCACAAATAGAAAAAACACCCAATAAACTAAGTCTTTGCAAGTTTATGTCTGAGTGCCTGATGCCATCCAGTTCAAATAAAAAGCAGCAACTAAATTTTAAAGCCTTGACATTTCTGACATTCTGCATCTCATAATATATAACTATTCAGTGCAAGAAAATTAGCAACTACAAATGATTGCTGATTTCTTGTGCAAGAAGTGACTGATGACAGAATGATACAAATGTAAAACTAGTAAGAAAATTCCTGATGCATTTTGTGTTATAAAAGTTTGTGGATTACCCAATGTGTTCCCCTTCCAAGTCTTGAACAACTGAAGACCACTACTACTCGTCTACATTCCAAATGTCAAACTCTTCTGAAAGTCAATGGTCTAAGAAGTGGTAGTGAAAGTAACTTAATATCACTTCAAGGTAAAAAAGATCTAGTGATCAGGGCACTGCGCTGGGACTCAGGATACCAGGATTCATTTTCTGGCTCAGCCACAGACTTTCAGTGAGGCTTCAGAAAAATCACTTGTTTTATTTTGTGCCTCAGTTGAGTTTCCCCTCTGTAAATATGCATAGTACTTCCCAAATTCACAAGTTTTGGAGTACACTGACAATATCCTTTAATTCAAAGCAACTGTCCAGTTTCATCACCAAAAGATGAAGCTACAGTAAGAAGCCCTTTCTACATAAAAAGGGAAGGCAGATGTGTTTAATACTTCAGTAGTACTGCACCAAGTGCTTGCTAGATTAAGATGTGTACTACCTTTTTTATTGAATGAGTGACAACATTAAAGACTGTTTTATTTTAATTTTTACCAAAATGAGTTGAGAGTAAGCACATGAAAGCAACACAAACTGACCAATATATTTTCTGGCTTCTAGGAGATAGGAGTACAACTACCATTCTTTAGTATTATGTCCGCATTAAAACTGCGGTTAGAACTGGAAACAGAGCATATTTTTATATACAGCGCTACCTTGATATAACACGAATTTGGATATAACGCAGTAAAGCAGGGTAAGCCCCCTGGTGGGCTGGGCCGGTTTGTTTACCTGCGCACACAGCAGGTAAGCAAACCGGCCCGGCCCACCAGGGGGCTTACCCTGGCATGCCGTGTGCCAAAGGTTGCCAATCCCTAGTCTATAGATTAAAAAACCCTGGTTGATAGCATCCATCAACGTCTTCCAACATAACAATACCTTATCTCATCTCTGCTCAGCGTCCCAATAGTTTAACATTGATACCATGAATGACTTATCACCCAGACAGAAATGAAGAGGAGGAGGGAGGGGAATGGGTGCGTATGGAGGCGTGTGCACACAGTCCTTCATTTGAGTGGAGAACAGGGACCCAGGTATGGGGCAGCAGAAAGTGCCCTCGCATGGGGGAAGTGGGAAAATGAACGTTTATTATATACAGCCCTTGCTATCTAGGGAGGAGGAAATGGGAAGCAAAACACCAGCCATCGTGGTGCAAATGGGGAATACAGAGAACCTCTGGTGCGGGGAGGAGATTGGAGAGATGCAGGGAATCCCTGAAAGAGAGACCAGGAATATGGCACACCGGGATTTTTGGCCTACACAAGCGATGAAGTTTGTGACCCTCCACCCCTCCTTCATGTTAAATGCAATCAATTAGTTCTTTCCTATATCAGAACAAAAGATGAAGGACGAGATGCTACTACTTAGAACAGCAAGAAAGGCACACTAACGTCATACATTGCATACCAATGAACTTGTTCCCTTTCAGTCACCCATGGCTAATGCAGGCCAGATCTATACTAGACTTCTGCCAGCATAGCTATATTGGTCATCAGCATGGCATGCTGTAATCCCTGACCAACATCGCTGTGCCAGCAAAAGCCCACACTGCAGAAGCAGCTTTACTGGAAAATCTGCACTTTTACAGGCACAGCGTGATTCACTCTTTGGGGGTTGTTTTATTATACCAGTACTAAGCGCACCTTTGCCAGTACAGATGCATCCAGACCAGGAGCTCTTTGCCAGCATCGTATAATGGTATTCTTATACTAGTAAAGCATTCCAATGCAGGCATGGCCTGGGATCACCCCTACTAAACAAGTACTTCTGGGATGGGTAGATCTATCCATTATATAATTAGACTGGATTACTTTTGTTGTCCAAGTCTGTCAGCAATGTGATACTACAAAGCATTTATGGTGTATCAAAATGGAAGAGTTCTAATTTGCAGCACTCCCTTTTGTGGTGCAATTTAATTCATACACAGAAGAGTACAATAAAGTAAAACTTGACACTTTAAAACAAGGCTGTTCAGTCCCACAAAAACATCCACATACGTGGACCCTTGAAGCTGCAGGCATTGTCCCTGCCCTCAATATGGTTGTTTAGATTATTCCTATGAAAACTGATGTTTTAACCTGATAATTATGTAATTATGTTAGTTCATTTGTAAACTCTTAGGGGCACAGAGTGCCTTCTGAAGTACGTTTCTGTACAGTGTCAAACACGTAAGATTGAAGAAATACTATTGCAATGGTTTGGACACCTGTGAGCAATGAGCTCGGAAAGGATAACATACATGGTGATACATACCAGAGGACAAGGAACTAGAAATAGATGAAGACCAAAGATGTGTTGGATAGACACAGTGAATGACAGAGAACAAAAAGGTTTAAAGATGAACAAAGCCACGAAGCCACAAAAAGACAGGAAGTGGTGGAAAGACTTAATTCAGCCCAATCACTGCTGCTGAGCTCATGGGCAGGAATCAAAGAAAATCATAGAAGAAAAGACCGCGTAGGCGGCCACCTATCTCTGACTGGGAACTTCAGGCACTACCACTCTACAAATACACTTTCCCAAAATAAATAGAAAAACATCCATTACACAATTTCTCTTGGTATTTTAAAAAGCATTTCCTGTTATTAGATACTATTTATCACTGCAAGTATACAACATTATTCGGAAAAGATGATTGTCTACTTTTTTGTAAATTTTTATTTATCCAAAAGCCCAGCCAAGCTGATTTTTATAGTACATAAAGAAATCTAACTGAAACATGAAAGACAAAGGGTAATAATGGAAGTTATCTACTCAGGAAGAAGTTATTTAGAATGGAAAAAAGTATGTTAAATATTCAGGTTTGAAAGCCTTGAGGAAATATATCCTTAAAATTATCAGTTACTTAGAAATAGTGTTAAAATTATGCATTACATCTACAAATTTGCTGATAACTATTTATGCACTAAGGGATACAGACAAGAGTTTGTTTCTCTCTGGCTTCAAGCCACCAAGTCACTTTCCTTTTTTAAATTTTGTGTTAGAACCTTCTTTTTCTCTTTCTGGGACATTTAGAATGAAGTACACTATTGAGCTAAGTTGTACTGATTTCTTACCTTCAATATTTAACTCAAAACAGACGTGGCAAAACGAGAGTGTTTCTTTTTCTGTTCCCAGTTTACACACGCTGCAAACATTATCATCATTCAAGTCAATGTTAACAAACTGCTCTTCATTCATAGTGCCCCTAGAAAAAAGGAAAAGGTGATAACGTTATTTTAGAACATTATACTATCCCTTTTGTCAAAATGAGGAAGCAAGAAATATATTCTGCATTTCTTGACAAGATAACAAACCCCACTATTCAGTCAATATGCATCCACATTTACTATAGAAACCGTGTGGTTCCTGAAAGTGGTTTGAGTTCTGGACACAGATGCACTGAAGAAAATAAAGGCTACAAACTCATTTATGCAGTATTATTGTTTTATGCATCAGAGTGTAACTTCCGAAAGCAATACAAGCAATCAGATGTCTGTCCCTTTTCATACCTTATGTGTTCACATAATTTAAACAACATGAAAACACTGCAAGGACTAACGTGGTTTCTATATGCGCTCTGTTAACTCCACTGCATAAATATTTTAATGGCACTAGAGACGTTTACCTAAACCACGTCCTCCTTCGTAACTCTCCAGTCAGACATTAGACAACAACAAAGCATTTCCTACCCTACGCGATGGTGTGTCCCCCCCCCCCGGCCCGCCCGCGGCGTCTGGTGGCACAACGAGTTCAGGCAGGTTTCCTCTGGCAGCCCCGGCAGAGGCTGCAGCCAGGAGCCTGCCGGGACAGAGCCTGTCACGAGCCCCGGCTCTGAAACCAGCGCCTGGAAACTGTACCGAGGTTCCCAGCAGCAGGACGCGGACCCGCGCCGGGGAACTCGGGCGGCAGCTGCGAGCGAGGCGGGCCGGGAGCGACCCCCCCTGGCCCCACGCGGCGAAGCGGCTGGCACGGGGCGCAGCAGGTCCCCAGAGCCGAGCCCCAGGGGCCCGGGCTGGACTGGCGGGGGCGGCAGAGGAACGGGGCCAGGCCCGCCCAGCGCGGCCGGGACACGGACGGACAGACAGACAGAGCCCGCCCCCTAGCTCTTGTGTTATGTGAAGGATTAAATAAAATTTCCTTATTCACTTTCTTCGCACCAGTCAAGATTTTGTAGACCTCTATATCTATATCTACTCAGGACACTCCCTACACTAACACCGGGACAAATCAACAAACCCTTAGAGCCCCGACCAGGGTTATTCTATCTACTACCCAAGATCCACAAACCCGGAAATCCTGGATGCCCCATCATCTCGGGCATTGGCACTCTCACTGAAGGACTGTCTGGATATGTGGACTCTCTACTCAGACCCTATGCCACCAGCACTCCCAGCTATCTCCGTGACACCACTGATTTCCTGAGGAAACTACAATGCATTGGTGACCTTCCAGAAAACACCATCCTAGCCACCATGGATGTAGAGGCTCTCTACACAAACATCTCACACACAGATGGAATACAAGCTGTCAGGAACAGTATCCCTGATCATGCCACAGCACAACTGGTTGCTGAGCTCTGTGCCTTTATCCTCACACACAACTATTTCAAATTTGATGACAATATATATCTCCAGATCAGTGGCACCGCTGTGGGCACCCGCATGGCCCCACAATATGCCAATATTTTTATGGCCGACCTGGAACAACGCTTCCTCAGCTCCCGTCCACTCACGCCCCTTCTCTACCTACGCTACATTGATGACATCTTCATCATCTGGACCCATGGGAAGGAGACTCTGGAAAAATTCCACCAAGATTTCAACAGCTTCCACCCCACCATCAACCTCAGTCTGGACCAATCTACATGGGAGGTCCACTTTCTAGACACCATGGTGCAAATAAGTGATGGTCACGTTAACACCACCCTATACCGAAAACCTACCAACCGCTATGCCTACCTTCATGCCTCCAGCTTCCATCCCGGGCACACCACAAGATCCATTGTCTACAGCCAAGCACTGAGGTACAACCGCATCTGCTCTAACCCCACAGACAGAGACCAACACCTACAAAATCTTCACCAAGCATTCTCACAACTACAGTACCCGCACGAGGAAATAAGGAAACAGATCAACAGAGCCAGACGTGTACCCAGAAGCCTCCTACTGCAAGACAAACCCAAGAAAGAAACCAACAGGACTCCACTGGCCATCACATACAGTCCCCAGCTAAAACCCCTCCAACGCATCATCAGGGATCTACAACCCATCCTGGACAATGATCCCACACTTTCACAGGCCTTGGGTGGCAGGCCAGTCCTCGCCACAGACAACCTGCCAACCAGAAGCATATTCTCACCAGTAACTGCACCTCACACCATAGTAACTCTAGCTCAGGAACCAATCCATGCAACAAACCTCGATGCCAACTCTGCCCACATATCTACACCAGCGACACCATCACAGGACCTAACCAGATCACCCACACCATCACCGGTTCATTCACCTGCACGTCCACCAATGTAATATACGCCATCATATGCCAGCAATGCCCCTCTGCTATGTACATCGGCCAAACTGGACAGTCTCTAAGGAAAGGGATAAATGGACACAAATCAGACATTAGGAATGGCAATATACAAAAACCTGTAGGAGAACACTTCAACCTCCCTGGCCACACAATAGCAGATCTTAAGGTGGCCATCCTACAGCAAAAAAACTTCAGGACCAGACTTCAAAGAGAAACTGTTGAACTTCAATTCATCTGCAAATTTGACACCATCAGCTCAGGATTAAACAAAGACTGTGAATGGCTTGCCAACTACAGAACCAGTTTCTCCTCCCTTGGTTTTCACACCTCTACTGCTAGAACAAGGCCTCATCTTCCCTGATTGAACTAACCTCGTTATCTCTAGCTTGCTTCTTGCTTTCATATATATATATACCTGCCCCTGGAAATTTCCACTACTTGCATCCGAAGAAGTGGGTATTCACCCACGAAAGCTCATGCTGCAAAACGTCTGTTAGTCTATAAAGTGCCACAGGATTCTTTGCTGCTTTTACAGATCCAGACTAACACGGCTACCCCTCTGATACTAGACCTCTATCATATCCCCATTAGTCATCTCTTTTCTAAGCTGAAAATTCCCAGTCACTTTAATCTCTCCTCCTGTTTCATACCCCTAATCATTTTAGTTGCCCATCTCTGTACCTTTTCCAATTCCAATATATATTTTTTAGGATGGGTGACCAGATCTACACACAGTATTCAAGGTGTGCACGTACCATGAATTTATATAGAGGCAATATGATATTTTCTGTCTTATTATCTATCGCTTTCTTAATGATTCCCAACATTGTTTGCTTTTGTGACTGTTACTGCACATGGAGTGGATGTTTTCAGAGATCTATCCACAATGACTCCAAGATCTCTTCCTTGAGTGTTAACAGCTAATTCAGATGCCATAATTTTGTATGTATAGTTGAGATTGCTTTCCAATGTGCATTACTTTGTATTTATCAACATTGAATTTAATTTGCCATTTTGTTGCCCAGTCACCCAGTTTTGTGAGATCCCTTTGTAGCTCTTCGCAGTCTGCCTGGGACTTAACTATCTTGAATAGTTTTGTATCATCTGCAAATTTTGCCACCTCCCTGTTTACCCATTTTTCCAGATGAATATGTTGAATAGGACTGGTCCCAGTACTGACCCCTCAAGGATACCACTATTTATCTCTCTCCATTCTGAAAACTGATAATTTATTCCTACCCTTTGTTTCCCATCTTTTAAGCAGTTACTGATCCATGAGAGGATCTTCCCTCTTACCTCATGATGGCTTACTTTTCAAAAGTCAATTTAAATTAAATACATTTTTTTTAAAATTATATATATTTTTAGAAATCTAGATCTGTTATGTGTTATGGTGTAACTTGCATTATTCTTATGTTAAATTTGCATTATCCTAACAAAACATTTACTTTATTCACTTTCTTCACATCAGTCAAGATTTTATAGACCTTTAGCATATCCCCCCTTAGTCATCTCTTTTCTAAGATGAAAATTCCCAGTCATTTAAATTTCTTCTCCTGTTTCATACCCCTAATCATTTTAGTTGCCCATCTCTGTACTTTTTGCATTTCCAGTATGTCTTTTTTCGGATGGGGTAACCAGATCTACACACAGTATTCAAGGTGTACATGTGCCATGGATTTATATAGAGGCAATATGATATTTTCTGTCTTATTATCTATCCCTTTCTTAAAAAAGCAAAGGTTTCAGAGTAGCAGCTGTGTTAGTCTGTATTGCAAAAAGAACATAAGCTTTCGTGGGCTACATCCGATGAAGTGGACTGTAGCCCACGAAAGCTTATGCTCAGATAAATGTGTTAGTCTCTAAGGTGCCACAAGTGCTCCTGTTCTTTTTAAAAAAGCAAACAGAATGTTGGGAATCACTGACTGTCGCTGCACACTGAGTGGATGTTTTCAGAGAACTATCCACAATGACTGCAAGATCTTTCTTGAGTGTTAACAGCTAATTCAGACTCCTTCATTTTGTATGTATAGTTGAGATTGTTTTCCAGTGTACATTACTTTGCATTTATCAACATTAAATTTACTCTGCCATTTTTGTTGCCCAGTCATCCAGTTTTATGAGATCCGTTTGTAATTCTTCGCAGTCTGCCTGGGACTTAACTATCTTGAATAGTTTTGTATCATCTGCAAATTTTGCCACCTCATTGTTTACCCATTTTTCCAGATACTGACCCCTCAAGGATACCACTATTTATCTCTCTCCATTCTGAAAACTGATAATTTATTCCTACCCTTTGTTTCCCATCTTTTAACCAGTTACTGATCCATGAGAGGACTTTCCTCTTACCCCATGATGGCTTACTTTTCAAAAGTCAATTTAAATTAAATACTTTTTTTTTTAAATGTATATTTTTTTAGAAATCTAGACCTGTTATGTGTTTTGGTGTAACTTGCATTATTCTTATGTTAAATTTGCATAATCCTAACAAAACATTTACTTTATTCATATCTCTTTTATATATCTCATTGGTCCTGACACCCCCCCTATAAATTCGAACACCCCCCCTAATTTCAATTCCTGGGGAAACCACTGTGCCGGTGTCTTATACACATCACATCTCCCTTCACTTTGGTGACTGGAAGTTATCTACCTCAGAACTAGCCCTTGGGGAAGTTGAAGTTCCAGGAAAAGGCATGCATTGTCTGTGAAGGGGTGACTCCCACAGTCTTCTCAGTTTCCTGTGTGATGTTTCTGTGTCCCTCGTTTTGGGGTTTTGTCACATATTATGTTGAAACACACTTAGGCCCCCGCCGGTTGAGCATTGACAAGACAAAGTGGGTGAGATGTTATATTTTATTGGGCCAACTTCTATCAGTGAAAGAGACAACATGGTTACAACACCACTGCAAACATCCCTGCATTGGGGTCATTCCTCTGCAGTCTGAAATTATATTGTTATGTCTTATTTCCAGAGGACACAGTGTGCTAAGTGAACAGGTTGGAGCGTGATTCAAATGGGGAGAGAATCCATACAATTCAAGTCTCAAGTGGGGCCTAAGCCATATGTAATTACCACAGTCTAAATTTGCATTTGGCTTATGGAAATTACTGCTCTTATTCCAATGATACACCAGTGTAACTGAGAACACATTTGGGACTTGCATTGATTAGGCCAGTGGCTCGCAACCTTTCCAGACTACTGTACCCCTTTCAGGAGTCTGATTTGACTTGTGTACCCCAAGTTTCACCTCACTTAAAATCTACTTGCTTACAAAAACAGACATAAAAATACCAAAGTGTCACAGCACACTATTACTGAAAAAATTGCTTACTTTCTCATTTTTACAATATAATTATAAAATAATCAGAATATAAATATTGTACTTACAGCGTATAGTATACAGAGCAGCAGAAACAAGTCATTGTATGAAATTTTAGTTTGTACTGACTTCGCTAGTGCTTTTTATGTAGCCTGTTGGAAAACTAGGCAACTATCTAGATGAGTTAATGTACCCCCTGGAATAACTCTGTGTACCCCCAGGGGTACACGTACCCCTGGTTGAGAACAACTGTAGTAGGATGTGTAGTAAATACAGCAGTTGTATATAGGGAAGGAGGCAGGAGTCAACTTATTGAACATTGAGAAGAAAAATAAACAGAGCTCAGCTGCCTTAACCATTTGTGAAATTGGTACCTCTGTATTTTATGCACGAGTTGTCCCATAGACTCTACTGAAGTCAACAGTACTATAGGCATGTGTTCAAGTACTTTGGTGGATCAGGGCCAGTGCCCTGCCACTTGCAGAATTAAGCTTTTTGGAAGCAAAATTTGGTCCTTTACAAGGTTGTTATTTTCACAACAGCACCTCATGAAGTTAAGGAAGGAAGGGTGTTTTTACTAAAGAGGGGTAAAAAAATTATTTTTATGTGGAATGTGAAGAAGTGAGGCAAAACTGAGAGAGGACAGTAGGGTTGAGAGGGAGTAGGAGGGTTAGATAAGATGGGGAGGGGGAGGAGGGTGACAGGGTGGAAAATGCCAAATATGGGTTGTGTGATCCAAACTGAAAGGAAAACCAGGTCTGCTCTGTACTTGTACTTAACCTGAGTGAGTTAAACTGTTAGGCGTAGATTATATCTTTCAGAAGTTTCCACAGTTCAAAAAAGCTATGTACGTCACAGTGGCTGTATGTCAGAGCGGGATTTTGTCTACCCACACTCATCACCAAGAAAGAGGCTTAATATTATAGGAAGATATTTGCTGCATCATACTTCCTCCTTAGAAACACTTGTTTCTACAGTACTTAAATTATGTTTATTATATTTTTTCACTGCATTTTTTGTGGGGAATCTGATTCCATGCTGTCAAGAATAAAAATTACAAGGAACCTAAACCCGTATTACCACATTAGATTATAATAGTGAAAGATTTTTTTAAAATGTCATTTACTTTATTATCTGTATAATTGATAGTAGAACTGATAGTTGCCTAACACTTTACACTATAAAGCCCTGTATTCAGTTTCTCCTAACTTTGCTAAACTTAACATGTTTTGAGATAAAATTTTCCTTGCATGTTGCCCGCCACAGGCTGATTTATTTTTATTAAAGTTTCAATAAAAGCATCTTAGCTGTTTGCAAGAATAAGATTAAGGAACAATTGCCTATGTTATATTCTTATAGTGAGGTGCTCTAGCAACTCCATGTTTTGGAGCAGACAATTGAAATTTGGTGTCAGGGATGTGCTTTTTGCTGTTCCTGTGAACATCCACTCAAATGTGGCCATGTTATGAACTCTGAAAAATTGGTTCATAGCTGCTCAGTAGAGGTTTGTTAGAGGATTGCAGTATTATTCTTCAAAGATTCACTCTGTACTGAGCATGCACCTAGGGCCGGCTCTACGCACCAGCATGTTCTTGCGGCGGCACGTGGCACTTTTTAAGGGGCGGCACTCCAGTCCTTTTTTTTTTTTTTTTGCTTCGGTGGCGGCACTCCAGCTTTTTTTATTATTATTTTTGCTTCGACTTTTTTTTTTTTGCTTGGGCGGCAAAAAACCTGGAGCCAGCCCTGCATGCATCACCATTCCCCTAACATCTCCTATGCTCAGGCCAGACTTCACATGCATTAATGCCACAATACATGTGTAATCCACACACTTCCTGGGTGTGGTGTTCTGTCCCATCTAGTGGCACCAAGACCACTTAGCAAGAGAGATAAAAAATGAGTCTGCTCTACAGCCTTAGCTAACAGCCAGTTGGCTTTTAGCTCATGTGGTAGAGCAGGGACGGGCAAACTTTTTGGCCCGAGGGCCACATCAGGGTTGCAAAACGGTATGGAGGGCCAGCTAGGGAAGGCTGTCCCTCCCCAAACAGCCTGTCCCCACGCCCCCTATCTGCCCCCTCCTACTTCCCGCCCCCTGACTGCCCCCCTCAGAGCCCCTGATTCATCCAACCCCCCCTCCTTGTCCGCTGGACCGCCCCCTCCTGGGACCTCCCGCCCCTACTCATCCCCCAGGACCCCACCCCCATCCAACCCCCCCAGCCCCTTTCGGAATGTGGTCCTGCGAACATGGGCGGAGAACTCAGGAGGTGCAGGGGCAGCTGCGCAGCTGGAGAGAAGCAGCGGTTTCACCTTCAAAGCGCCGCTTCTCTCCATCTGGCTGCGCGGCCGCCCGGTGCTCCTCCTCAGTCCTCCCCCCACTCCTGCCACCTGCTCCCCTGAGGCTGTAGATGAGCCTCCCTCCCTGCTCTCCCCTGCTCCCTCCCCCCCCCCCTGCAGGGGTGTGCGCCGGTGCTGAGCTGCCCGGCGGCGCAGTGAGGGGGAACAGCAGGGGAGAGGCCGGGGGTGAGCCTCCCTGGCCAGGAGCTCAGGGGCCCACCTCTGCGGTAGAGG
Source organism: Mauremys mutica (assembly GCF_020497125.1). NCBI lineage: Eukaryota > Metazoa > Chordata > Testudines > Geoemydidae > Mauremys > Mauremys mutica. The sequence goes on along the minus strand of NW_025423354.1, from coordinate 1,592,327 downwards.
CTCATGCTGTCATAGGTCTCACCCCCACTTGGAGCTGTTGGGCTCCAATGTGGGGACCTGACTTGGTTTCCCTCTAAACTAAAATCCTAGTTTAGATCTAGTAAGCTACCACCACTCAATCAGATATGTGGATTGAAACACAGTCCTTCCCCAAAATCCTAGGGGATTCCAAGAGCCCCAAATCCATGGAGTTCTTACACCCAGGAGAAATAAACCATTCCCCCTGCTTCCTCCCCCCTCCCTTTTCCTAGGAGAGATACCGGGATCTAACTACAGAGGGATACCTCCCCCTTCTCCTTCCCTGAGAATCCACCCAAGGAAAGACCAAACAAGTCCTTAATAGAAAAGAAAAGAATTTATTAAAGAATAAAAAGAAAGTAACTTGTCTCTGTAATCCAAGATAGAACCATACAGGGTCTAAATTTATCAATCTCTGGAGAGAATCCCCCCTCCTTTCTTTCTCAGTAAAAGCAAAATAACAGCAAACAAGAATAAAGAATTTCCTTTAGCAAACACACAATTGCAAATGTAGAAATCAAATTATAAGACTAATTCGCCTTTCTAATTAATACTCACTATTAAATAGTAGAAACTACTCCAGGAGAACTTGGAGACATGACTGACCTCTCTTAGATCCAAAGAGAGCTCTCACAAAGAACACAGACAAAGGCTTCCCTCCACAGAGATTTGAAATTATCTCGTCTCTGATTGGTCCTCTGGTCAGGTGGTCACCAGGTACTACATGTTAACCCTTTACAGGTAAAAGAGACCTTAACCCTGATCTGTTTATTTATGACACATGCACTAAGCTTCCAGGTTTGATCCTGCCTGCCGCCAACCAGGGTCTGTCAGTGTTATACATGCTCCAGCCTAGGGCTGTAGTAAATGCAAGACTTTTCCTAGAATTGCTCTGCTGTGGTGGCAGGCACTGGAACAAAGGAAGGAGACTGTCTCTTCTATGCTTTCAGTGCTCCTCTTGCTGACACCTGTACCACATGGTGGTGGAGGGGGAATTGCCTGACTTGAATGGAAAGGGGATAGGAGCAGAGGGAGACATGAGTCTGAGGTAGTGTGTAGGGGAGCTGAGGATGAGGGAATAGCCTGGGGACAAAGGGGTAGAAGGGTCTATGACTACTAGAGCGAAGTTCATTAATGTGAGGTTTCCTAGGTTTTAAATTAGAACTGATCTAGCACTGATCCTGGAGTACCACATTAAAAAAACAAAACATCCTCCACCCTATATTGAGTTCACTACATTCCTGTTTATCAGTGTCTTCCATTTGCAATCCTTCAGCCAGTTTTTCACCCATGTGACTATGTGCCTATCTAAGCCAATTTGAATTAATTCTGAGAGTAAGATTTCATGGGACACAGCCTTAGATTTCTTTCATAAGAGCTAAAAATAACATCTTTCACTTTCTCTTCATCTACTAATTTTGTAATTCTATCAAAGAAACCAATCAAATTTTCCTCATATGATTGATTCTTTATAAATCCATGCTGCTATGCTCACAGTCCTGTTTTCCTTTTAATGTTTAGGGCTTGATTTTGCAGTTACAGTGCATAATGTCCTGTGTAAGAAGTGGTATATAGAAACCATTCTTCCTCTCCTGCTCTCCCATTGCCCCAGGGAGTGGCAGTGTGCTAGTGATGCTCACCAAGGGCAGATTATTCCCCCTTCCATGTCATCCCCATTGCATGACCTGACATTGTGGGAGAGAATGGGGGGGTGCAGGGGAAGGAGCAGAACCAAATGCCAGCCCACATGCCTCCTCTCCCTTCTTACATCCTGCTCACCTGCTTGGGGAGAAGGGGAAACAGCAGCTTCCTTGATCCTTGGAGCCTTCAGAAGCTCCATCCACAAAAAGAGCATCAGCCCCTCTATCAGTAGAGGGGATGGGCCACAAAAAAACCCACACACAAGTCAACTAAGTTTGGGGAACAAAAATGCAAGATGGGAATGGGAGTGAGAACAAAGATTTAAAATGAGGGATGCAAAAGGGAACATGGAGCAGATAACCAGAGACAATGCCCACTTCCCCCCAAGATGTCAAGAGAGTCAGTGGAGATCACCCAAAGGAATTCTGCCTGGATACACGCTTGACTGAGTCCAAAAAAGCCCCGCAATCACAACCAGCCTTCCCCACCAATTTTTCCTAGACTGGCCATTTTGGTCAGCACCAGGAGGTGGAGGGTGAGGAGGTCTCTGGACTTTATGGGGGCATAGATGAGATGCGCACAAACTAAAAACAAAACAAAAACAAAAAAGTCCAGGAGCAAGTGCAGGCAATACTTCAGGAATATATTTTGGAAGAGGGGCTGTAATCAGGTCTACTGTAGATAAGCATTCACCAGGATCTTTCTTCTGCCATAAAATGGAGGATTCTGTAAACTGTGCTAGTAGCACACCCATGCTCATGGCTCCAAGTAAGAGGAAGAGGTGCCTTCAGACAGGGGCGGCTCTAGAAATCAGGCTGCCCCAAGCAGCGCGGTGCGCTGCGGTGCCCTTCCCCGGTCCCGCGGCGGGTCCCCTCTTCCCGCGGCTCCGGTTGAGCTCCCGCAGGCATGACTGCGGCAGGTCAACCGGAGCCCGGGACGACCGGACCTGCCGCAGGCATGACTGCGGCGGGTGCCGTGGTCCCGCGGCTCCGGTGGACCTGCCGCAGTCATGCCTGCGGGAGCTCAACCGGAGCCGCGGGAAGAGGGGACCCGCCGCAGTCATGCCTGCGGCAGGTCCGCTCGTCCCGGGCTCCGGTGGACCTCCCACAGGCATGACTGCGGCAGGTCCACCGGAGCCAAATGCCGCCCCCCCGGGAAAGGGCCGCCCCACGCGCCTGCTTGGCGCGCTGGGGTCTAGAGCCGCCCCTGCCTTCAGATCTCTCTGGTAAGCCGCAGAACTAATGTGGAATATATATTTTCCCACTGGGGACATTTACCCTCAGATAGTGGCAGTAGGTCCTGCCACTAAGAGTATGTCTATACTGCAATCAGAAGGTGTGATTACAGCTCATGTAGGCATACTAGCTAGTTGTTTTCTAGCTAGAAGGACAATAGCGGTATAACTGTGGCAGCTAGAAGGGTGAGACTCACAATAAAATTGTAAGCTTAGGCGAAACATTAGTTTCTGTTGTAGTAGTTGTAGTTTCTGTGAATGGCACCTTTATTTTAAAGACATGGGTAACTTCAATGTGCTTCATTTAATACAAGTTAAGTACAATCCTCAGTCTTGGCAAGTTGTCAGTGGGGTCCTTATTTGGGCAAACTTTGAGTTCCCCATATCTCCTCACAGTGCCATTGTAGATTCATGCTGATGCTTTTATTCCTGTATTTTTCTGTGTCATCTCTCACTGGCAATTTTGGGAAAGAGATTGCTCTACTGCAGAATGAATGAATGCGAACTACCAGCTAGTTAAGACACCAGGCAATTTATAAAACATAAATCATCAAAACACTAAAGAAAAATATTCTGCTAAATTTAAAATGAGAGGGATTTCTTTTTATGGCTAAGTTTTAAATCCAAGACAATAGCTATTCATAATGACAATGGTGATTGATTTATTTGTTATTGGCCTTATTCTCATCTCCTATTATCGAGTGTTAGAGTGGAGAAGGCATTTGGGTGACATGGGTTTGTTTATGGGCCTCATGGAATGAGAGTCTTTCAGAGGGACTTGAGTTATTATTTCAATAGCTTAGGGTCTAAGTTAATGTATTCCTCTGGATCTCCCACTGAATCTTGTCTCACCTGGGTCTGTCTTGTAGTTTCTTGAGGCAAGGGCTGTTGAAATTTATGAGTTAGATAGCACCAAGCACATCACTGGTATAAACAACATGACAATAATTTACAGTCATGTGACAAATGATTTGAAAATGGAAATGCCGGTTAGCTGTGGGGACAGGTTATCTTTGAGCAGCATCAGTGTTGATAGCACTGCAAATTCTGAAACAAAAAGTATTCCTGGATCCATTTTGTATATTGTAATTGTGGTACATATGGATCCAAACCCCATCTGGGTATAAGTAGGTGCAACTCCACTGAAATCAATGCTCACATGAAGTCTAAATTTGGAATGTGGTGTGTACAATCACATGTTGTTTGCAGTTCCTGGAAAACACTGGTGGACAAAATGAGGGGTAAAGAAAGAGCATGATCTTGCTCACTTTCTTAATTAAGTTAATGGGAGTTGCGCAAACTCAGGGCTGGTCCACACTAGCTCTTTAAATCGAATTTAGCAGCATTAAATCAAATTAAGCGTGCACCCGTCCACACCAGGAAGCCATTTAATTCGACATAGAGGGCTCCTTAGTTCGACTTCGGTACTCCACCTCGACAAGGGGAGTAGCGCTAAATTCGACATGGCTATGTCGAATTAGGCTAGGTGTGGATGCTAATCGATCTTAGTAGCTCCGGGAGCTATCCCACAGTGCAACACTCTGTTGACGCTCTGGACGCCAGTCGGAGCTTGGATGCTCTGACCAGCCACACAGGAAATGCCCTGGGAAAATTTGAATTCCTTTTCCTGTCTGGACAGTTGGAATCCCATTTCCTGGTTGCTCATCGGGGTGAGCTCAGCAGCACCGGTAATGATGCAGAGCTCTCCAGCAGAGGAGTCCAGGCAATCTCAGACTAGAAAGAGGGACCCAGCATGGACTGACCGGGAAGTCTCAGATCTGATCGCTGTGTGGGGCAATGTGTCTGTGCTTTCGGAGCTGCGCTCCAGCAAACGGAATGCAAAGACCTTCGAGAAGGTCTCCAAAGCCATGAGAGACAGAGGATACAGCCGGGATGCAATGCCATGCTGCGTGAAAGTCAAGGAGCTGAGACAAGGCTACCAGAAACTCAGAGCGGCAAACGGACGCTCCGGAGCCCAGCCCCAGACATGCCGCTTCTACGAGGCACTGCATGCCATTCTCGGTGGGTCTGCCACCACTGCCCCACCAGTGTGCGTGGACTCTGAGGATGGGATAGTGTCAACGGACTGTTCCTCGGAGATGTTCGCGGACGGGGAAGATGAGGAGGACGAGGCAGTCGACGGCGCTTTCCCTGACAGCCAGGATCTCTTCCTCACCCTCTCTGAGATCCCCTACCAACCCTCCCCAGCCGTTACCACGGACCCTGAATCGGGAGAAGGATCAGTCCGTAAGTGCTTTAAACAAGTTAACATTTATTTATTAAAAGCAGCTAAGACCAACGAGTTAACATTTTTTTAGTAACTAAACAGGGAGAGACATTAGGAGAACAGAAGGTCTACATACAGGGGGATGGAACTTTTATCTTCATAAGAGATCTCCAGGAAACTCTCCTGGAGGTAATCTGAAAGTCTATGCAGGAGGTTCCTTGGCAGAGCTAGCTTATCGTGTGCCCCGAGGTAGCACACTTTGCCGTGCCATGCTATAAGCTGGAACTCCGGGACCATTGCCCTCACGAGCATGGCAGAGTAGGCCCCTGGGTTGTGGTGGCTTTCTTCCAGCATGCGCGCTCTCTCTGCCCGTGAGACTCTCCTCAGGGTGATCTCTCTCGCACACTCCTGCATGAAATTAGAGTAATTGGGGTACTATTAGTAATGGGAACGCTTAACTGTTCCTTTGCATAACAAGAAGCCTCACTTAACAGCCACGTGCTGCAGTCTACAGAGTGGCAGCATGCAGGGATCTTTCCCAGTGAACAGCCGCGAGGGGGTGCAACAGGGGCCGAGTTTATGCTTTCAGGATTGCCTGCATCAAGAGGACAGAGCTGTACATTCACTTCTATGAATCCAAAAGTGTTTGGCTTACCATGCCTTGCTGCTACACGAATTCTTCTTTCCTGCAAAGGTTCTCTGATCTGCAGCCCAATACCCCAGGCAATGAAAGCGCATTCAGAGAAATCGAACTTTCCATTAGTGAGTGCGCATGAGACAGGTGCTGTGCATACTCTTGTTCACAGACACCGAGTAGACTATGTTTCTTTGTTTAAAAATGTATCATTGTAAGAAATTCACTACCTTTTTGACATCACACAGGTGCAACTGTATCACGACCTGATCCACCATGCCCCTCACAGATGATGGCGCAAACTAGAAGGCGTAAGAAAAAGACAAGGGACGAGATGTTTGCTGAACTTATGGGCTGCTCCAGAGCCGAGGCAGACCAGCCGAGCCAGTGGAGGGAGAACCTCACTCAGCAGCACCGCTCACTCTGCGAACGGGAGGACAGGTGGCGTCAGGAGGACCAGCAGGCGACTCAAACGCTGCTTGGACTAATGAGGGAGCAAACGGACACGCTCAGGCGCCTTGTCGATGTTCTGCAGGACCGCAGGCAGGAAGACAGAGCCCCCCTGCACTGTATCTGCAACCGCCCACCCCCGCCTCAAACTCCAATCCCCCCCTCATCAAAAATAACAAGAAGGAGGGTCACCAGGGGCCGTGAAAACTGTCACTGCACCACAGGACAGTGTTAAATTACCCAAAAGCTATCAGTCACTACATTTTGAAAAGTCCTTCCCTTACTGTGTTGTTGATTATTAAAAGTAGTTTTCTGTTACTTACTTTTTCCGTCATGGTTTTTTACACAACGCTGTGTTAGATGTCTTGGGTGGGTCGTTGGGTGGTTGAGGGGGTAGTGTAATGCATAGGACAGTCACCTTTAGCAGGGTACAGAGACGGGGGCTGGATCAGCAGCATGTCACACACACAGTGCAGTCAGTAGGCGGTTAGCTGGTATGGGAGGTGGTTTGCAGGTTTTCTGTCGTTGGGGGTGGTACGTGCATTTGTAGCGGGGGAGGGGGGTTACAGATGTCATGCAACGGTCCCTGTAATGGACCGCAGAGCCATGCAGCAGAGGAATCTGTATCCGTCCTCCCCTGCAACAAGGTCACATAGCCCCCGCACACAGAGTCCAAAAAAGGAGGGATGGCAGGATCCGTTGAAACAACCAGTCCGGCACTGCTGACCGGTCTGGGAGTGGAAGCATGTCAAACCTCGACTTTAGAGGCAGTCTTTACATGACCACACACCCTACCCAGCACAGTGTGCTTCCCAGTTTCAACCCTTTAACGCAAAGTCATCAATAAAGGCACCATTGTAAAGCTACAGTGGAGCACGTACTTTAATTTTTAAATGTGTGTTAGAAGTTGGGGAAGCGGGGTGGACGGGGTATGTAACTGCAGAGGCTAGTCAACAGTAACTTGGTAAAGAAACAGGGGCAGGTTCAGCTTCTCTGTGAAGAAACTGAACAGTCACAGTTCACTCTGCTCGCTGCTCGCTGGTACTTGAAGAATTCCTTGTCGCTGTGCAAGGTGCCTGCATAGGGCGTGACGAGCCAGGGCATTAGCGGGTAGGCTGGGTCCCCTAAGATCAGTATGGGCATCTGCACATCCCAAGCGTTATTTTGTGGTCCGGGAAGAAACTACCTTCCTGCAGGCATCTAAGCAGACCACAGTTCCTGAAAACATGCGCGTCATGAACTTTGCCAGGCCACCCGACGTTGATGTTGGTAAAACGTCCCCCAGGGTCCACCACCGCTCTCAGCACCATTGAAAATTAGCCAAATTTCTCAGCAGCTGACTGCGGAAGAGGTGGACGATAAGTTGCGAGGAGCTGACAGTGGCCACAACTGCAGCGGGATCCGTGCTCGCAGTGCTGTGGCGCCCACGCTGTCACTGAGAAGAAAAGTGCACGAACAGATTGCCAGCTGGCGCTTTCAGGGAGGGATGCTGGGCGTGATTGATGGTTCAATGATGACAGTTACCCAAAACCACCCTTCACACAATTTCCCCCCCCCCCCAGCAGGCATTGGCGGGAAATCCCAGCATTCCAATGGGCGGCGGGGAGTGCGGGAACTGTGGGATAGCTTCCCACAGTGCACCGCTTCCAAAGTCGACGCTTCGCCCGTTACTGTGGACTCACACAGTCGAATTAGTGTATTTATTGTGGATACACAACTTCGACTTCATTAGGTCGATTCCAGAAATTCGAATTAAGATGAATCGAAATAGTCTTGTAGTGTAGACGTACCCTCAGTATCACTGTGGATCAGGCTGTTGAGGTTTAAATGGGATTTTACCCTTCAGTCTCTCTTTTTTGGAGGGGTGGAGGGGAGAGACTCTAAGACATTTAACATTGCTGTTTGTGTGTGAAATATGTCATTGTCAAGTACCAGTAGTGATAATGCTGGAGTTGGTTTATACAATTCCCACCAAGTTATGTTTTGTGCTGAAATTAGTTGTGCTAGGTTTCAGCCCAGAGATTCATTTTTGGGAAAGTTTGAAGAGACCTGATCATCTGTTTCTGAGTCATCCATAGTGAAGAAATAGTTTATAAAGCTTCCAAATTTTGCATATGCATTTTTGCACTTGGATAACTCCAACAAATGTGAGTCAGACTTGGCACATACATAAACCTAATGGAACTGCTTAAATTTAAAATAAATAATTAAAAGATTGGCCCAAACCCCAAACACCAGCTCCAAACATCTCCATACTTTGAAGAGTTTGAAATCTAGATATGAATTTAGCAGCTTGGGTCCAAATTTGGTTAAGAAACAAAAATATGAATGGCCATACTGGGTCAGACCACTGAATTTATTAATTCTTTTCTGAACCCAGTTGTTATCCTTTTGGCCTTCATAACATCCCCTGGCAACAAATTCCACAGGTTGACTGTGCATTGCATGAAGTAGTACTTATGTTTGTTTTAAACCTGCTGCCTATTCATTTCTTTGGGTGACTCCCGGTTCTTGTGTTATGGGAAGGAGTAAATAACACTTCCTTATTCACTGTCTCCACACCATTCATGATTTTGTTGATCTCTACCATATCCCCACTTAGTAGTCTCTTTTCTGAGCTGAACAGTCCCAGTATGGAGGCTGTTTGATACACATAATAATTTGTATTGCACTTCTCTGCACCTTTCCCAATCCTAATATACATATCTTTTTGAGATGGGGCAACCAGAACAGAACGAAGTATTCAGGGTGTGGGAGTACCATGGATTTGTACAGTGGCATGGTGATACTTTTGGTCTTATCTCTTTCCTAATGGTTCTCACATTGTTAGCTTTTTTTGACTGCCACTGCACACTGAACACATGTTTTCAGATAACTATCCACAATGAATTCAAGATCTTTTTCTTGAGTGAAGCAGCTAATTTAGACCTCATCATTCTATATGTATAGTTGAGATTATTTTTTCCCACAATATGTATTACTTTGCACTTATCAATATTGAATTTCTTCTGCCATTTTGTTGCCCAGTCACCCAGTTTAGTGAGATCCCTTTGTAACTCAGCACAGTCAGCTTTGGTCTTAACTATCTTGAGTAATTTTGTATAGTCTGCAAAAACAAAGCCAGTTAGGACCTGCAGTGCATATTACTGCTTATATATTTTAAATAAATTAGAGGTGGGTGATCGTTATTTAATGTGTATGAAAATGTGCATTACTTCAAGTGAATTTCACTTTTTGCAGTCAAATTCCATCCTGGGAAAAGCCATCAATTCATCCCAGGTAACAATTGTGCCATTTTTGGGAGCAAAAATAGCTTTATTTGGGAAATGAATATTTCACCTGCAAATTGCCTTTCCTGTTCACAATACAGCTTTTTTTGTGAGCCTGTGTAAGTGTGATTACTCAGTTGGTGGCAGAGAACCATCTTAAACTAGGATATAGGTAAGGGGATATTGTGGTTTTCCTTTCTAGGTCACCATTTTAAACCTGGTCTAGGTATTAGTTACAAAGCACTTGCTGAGGTTCTGGCTGCACTTTTCCCCACATCTTTTCCTTTATGCACTCCGTGTCTGTGGCCCCTCCCTGTTGTGAGATCTGAGCTTCCTCCTGAATTTGGCCAAGATTGCCATATCTCCATCCAGGAGGAGAAAGCTGAATGGAAGTGCTCTGCAAGCATGGGGCCATTTCCTGGTTATCTAGGCAGAGTTCGTTTGGGCAGCATCCACTGAATTCTTGGACTCAAGGAGCAGTAAGCACTGTATGTTGTTCTCTGCTGGGTGCCCCTATCTGGTTCCCTCATTTGAAATATTTGATTGCCACTCCAATTCCTGTTTTATCATTTATTGTCCAACATAATCACTTGTTTTCTGGTCTATGTGGCCCTTCACTGGATTGAAGGGGTGGGCCTTTAGTTCAAAGTGGGTGTAGACTCATGGTCCCAGAATTCAAAAAGGGGCGAGACCTTTCATGAGTAATAAATTAATGGTTAGTTAAGATGTGTCTTTTCTTTTTAATCTAAAATTAAAGGTGAGGCGAGGAAAACACTATCAAAATACAACAATCAGTTTGGCTAGGGAAAAAGCAAACAGATTCCAGGTCCAGAATAATAAATACTAGATCACATCTTCCTTGAAACCTTTTGGATAGAGAACTCTCATTTAAATCACTGAAATCCAATTTAGATAGTTAAAAAAAAATCACAACTACCTACTGGCATATCTCTTCCTAGTGTTGCTAATAGTAGAAGTGGATTTTTTTCTAATTAAGTGGTAGATCTATAGGTAAGATCCTGTGGATATAGGGTGAAATCCTGCTTCCATTGAAGTCAATGAGAGTTTTCCCATTGATTTTAATAGAACCACAATTTGATAATGTTCTAAACAAATTGTCCAAACTGATTCTTACCCTATAAGAAAATTCAACCATATTCACTGAAGATGCATTAAAAAAAGCTGTTAGACAAGCAGCAAGACATACTTAGTTGAGGGACTTGGTGCCAGAGCGCATGTCTGTGGGCTTTTGGATGCACACTGCAAGGTCTATATGCTTACATGGGCCTCCTGTGAACCGTCATGGCAGAACCGCAGCTCACTGGCTGACTGGTTATCATCAGATTATTTTATAATTGTTTGAATTGCTGATACAGAGTCCAAATGTCACAGTAATGGGAACTACATAAAATATGTAAATAAAAACCTCAATACCTGCAAGGGGAGCAACCCTACTGTCATTTCATTTTCTACAGTCACATATTTATTTCCATTAGAGTACGTCGCACCTTTAATGTAAATTCCCCTCATCTCATATTTTCAGATTTCTCCTACTTTCAGGCACACAGTGAGACTATTTGCTGGCTTTTCCCTCCCCCTCAGGGCCGGCTCTACAGTTTTCGCCGCCCCAAGCAGCGTGCCGAATTGCCGCCGCGGGCAGGCGGGAGGGGGGCAGTCTGTGTGCCCTTAGGGCGGCAGGTGCGTTTTCGCGGCGGCGGCAATTTGGCAGCAGCTTCTATGTTTAGCTGAAGCCACCGAGGACAGCTAAATATAGAAGCTGCCCCCGAATTGCAGCCGCCGCGGAAACGCGCCTGCCGCCCTAAAGGCGCACGGACTGGCCCCGCCGCCCATGGCGGCAACTCAACGTGCTACTTGCGGGGGCAAAACAACAGCATTCTGCTGCCCCTTGCAGGTTGCCGCCCCAAGCACCAGCTTGGAATGCTGGTGCCTGGAGCCGGCCCTGCTCCCCCTACATTAAAATCTTGGTGGAATCTCTTTGTATACAGTACAAGCTAAATGCAAAAGTGTCTAATTAGTCTCATAGTTAGGCTCAACATAGGTAAAGTATCATTTGTGAGAAGCAACGTGGTAAGTTCCAGACAGAAGACAACTCAAGTTTAAAGTTGATTTCACTGTAACTTCCTTTACTTTTGCCATGTGGGGTAGAGCACGAGGGAATCTTTCTCTAACAGCTGTTTGGCTTGTGAATCCTCCCACATTGTTCATTACTAGAACTCTGTGGAGGATGGATGGGTGGAGAAGAACATGTGTTCCAAAATCAAAATGATTGATCTCATGTTTGTTAGAGTCTGAAAGGTCAGCCCAATGCAACAGAGCTTTCTGGGGAAATGAACAACAGACCCTGGGTACAAATTAGAGCAAAAAACTCTCGGGGACTTCTATCTTCCTTTTGTGGGCATCTTGCTACTCCCGCTTAAGTCTTATTCATTCTCTGGATACCTAGTGAACATAAGGCACTTTAGGCCTGGTGGTTGGTTGGATAGCTGCATGTTTTCATTTAGAGTGACCAGATATCCCAATTTTATAGGGATAGTCCCGATTTTTGGGTCTTTCTTATATAGGCTCCTATTGCCCCCCCACTCCCTGTCCTGATTTTTCACATTTGCTGTCTGGTCAACCTATTTTCATTACACCCACACACTGTGTGGTTTCTTACTTGCATCCGAAGAAGTGGGTATTCACCCATGAAAGCTCATGCTGCAAAACGTCTGTTAGTCTATAAGGTGCCACAGGATTCTTTGCTGCTTCTACTGTGTGGTTATTATTTAACATTTGTATTGCGGTAACACCTAAAGGTAACAGGTGGTCTACAAACATAAGTGACAATTCTTTCCCCATAAAGCTTTATTTATATATAATTATATTATATGGGACTCTTCTTCTTTTCATAAGGCCATCCAACCATGTCAGTCAATGCACTTCTATCATGCTCTCTAGACATTTTCTAGGCTATTTGGCGTATGGAACTCATGCAGCCTAAATAATCTTTAATAATGAATAAAAACAACAATAAATCATACCTGTATATAATGCCTTTCATCCCTAAGGAATGAAGAAGCATTTAAAAAAAAGACACTAGCTGGCTGGGAAGAACTCTGGAATCAACATTTTATCAGTTCCTGTCGGTTTTACAAACATTTATTTTCCCCAGTGTCTGCAAAGCCTCTGCAGAGCAGTCTCCTGAGAGAGCCGTCAGCTGAGCTGGTAAAAACTGATGACAGGCTGGCTGAGTGCCTGTGTGCCCCAAAGACCTAACTTTACTAAGGCCTTGTCTACACTACAAGACTATTTCGAATCTACTTAAGTCGAATTTGTGGATTCGACCTTATGAAGTCGAATTTGTGTATCCACAGTAAAGACACTAATTCGAATTTCTGAATCCACATTAACAGGGCCGGCATCGACTTTCGAAGCGGTGCACTGTGGGAAGCTATCCCACAGTTCCCGCTGCCCATTGGAATGCTGGGTAGAGCCCCCAATGCCTGCTGGGGGGAGAAATGTGTCGAGGGTGGTTTTGGGTAACTGTCGTCATTGAACCGTCAATCACGCCATCCCTCCCTCCCTCCCTTAAAGCGCCTGCGGGCAATCTCTTCGTGCACTGTTCTGGTCAGTGATAGCGCGGACGCCACATCACTGCAAGCATGGAGCCCGCTGCTATCATCACCGTTTTCTCCTCCTCGCACTTTATCGTCCACCTCTTCCACAGTCAGCTGCTGAGCAATTGGGCTACTTTTCAATGGTGCTGCAAGCACTGGGGGACCATAGGGGACGTTTTACCAACATGAATGTTGGGTGGCCGGGCAAGGTTCGTCATGCGTGTGTTCTCAGGAACTGTGGGCTGCGCATACGCCTGCAGGAAGGTAGTTTCTTCCCGGACCACGAAATAACTGTTGGGGATGTGCAGACGCCTATAGTCATCCTAGGTGACCCAGCCTGCCCGCTAATGCACTTGCTCATGAAGCCCTATACAGGCGCCTGGGACAGCGACAAGGAACTCTTCTAATCCCAGCGATCAGCGAGCAGCGTGACCTGTGGCTGGTCAGTTTTTCTACAGAGAAGCTGAACGTGCCCCTGTTTCTTTGCCCAGTTACTGTTGACTCTCCTCTTCGGTTACATACCCCATTCACCCTGTTTCCCCCACTTCCAACACACGTGTAAAAATAAAATACATGTCAATCTGTTACTTAAGAGAGGTTTCTTTATTCATGACTTTTCGTTAAAGGCTTGACACTGGGACGCAGACTGTGTTGGGTAGGGTGTGTGCTGATGTAAAGACCGCCTCTAAACTCAAGAAATGACAGGCTCCTGCTCCTACAGCGGTCCGCAGTGCCGGAATGCTTCTTTCAACGGAGCCTGCCATCCCTCTTTTTCGAATTCTGTGTGCGCGGGGGATATGTGACCTTGTGGCGGAGGAGGACGGATACAGATTCCTCTGCTGCGTGACTCTGCGGTCCAGGACAAGGACCGCTGTATAAGATCTGTAACCGCCCTCCCCCGCTACAAAGTCACATCCCCACCGCCCACTCAGAACCTGGAAACCACCTCCCATACCGACCATGGTGCCTACTGACTGCACTGTGTGCGTGACCCGCTGCTGATCCTTCCCCCGTGTCTGTACCGTGGGAAAGGTGCCTGTCCTATGCAATTAACAACCCCCTTTCCCCCGCCCCCTATTCAAACACAGTCTTCTTTGAAAAAAAAATCGGAAACATTAATTAACAGCAAAGTATTTTTATTACTTAAGTAGACAGTTAGGTGATGGGACTGGGATTGGCACTTGTGTGAGTCAGGAAGGGAAGGACTTCTGAAAATGTAGGGTATGAGAGCTTTTGGGTACTTGAGCACTCTGCTGGGGTGCACTGACAGTATTGACGGCCCCGGGCGCCCCTCCTCCTGGTTATTTTGGGTGAGGGGGGTATGTGACTTTGTGGCGGGGGAGGGCGGTTGAAGATACACTGCAGGGGGGCTCTGTCCTCCTGCGGTCCTGCAGAACATCCACAAGGCACCGGAGCGTGTCCGTTTGCTCCCTCACTAGTCCAAGCAGCGTTTGAGTCGCCTGCTTGTGTTCCTCACGCCACCTCTCCTCCCGTTCGCTGTGTGATCGCTGGTACAGAGAGAGGGTCTCCCTCCACTGGCTCTGCTGGTCCGCCTTGGCTAGGTAGCAGCCCATACGTTCATCGACTATCTTGTCCCTTGTCTTTTTCTTTCTCCGCCTAATCTTTGCCAGCCTCTGCGAGGTGGATGCTGTGGCAGGTCTGGAGACAGTGGAAGCTGTGAGATGGGAAACAGCGAGTGAATTCCTTGCAAAGATACATTTTTGCGAACAAATAACTGAGTCTAGGCTGTCTCTGTGAATTCTGTGTTCAGACCCCTGTGCCTGTTGGGGCACAAATCATTTTCGCGATGAATTCTGGGTAAATGTCGCGATTCAATCCTTCCTCCGGGAAAGCAACGGCAGACAATCTTATCGAGCCCCTTTTCCCGGAATTGCCCTTGCACACGCCATAGCGTCGCAACCATGGACCCTGTTTTGCCTTTTGTGTATGTCACCGTATGTGTATTAGATGCCGCTGACAGAGGCGGGCCAGCAGCGCTACACAGCAGCATGCTTTTGCTTTTGCATGACAGCAAGGATGGTTACCAGGCATACTGCACCGTCTACCATACCATGAATTGGTAAAAAGATGGTAATAAGATGCTCATGGTTACCTGTCCTTTTGCACTGCACCATGTGGTGCTGTCATAAGTGCCCCTGGCCGATCAGCCAGGGACGCAAAAGGCAAAATTGGGAATGACTCCCTGAGTCAATCCCTCCTTTTTGGTATCTAAAAATAGAATCAGTCCTTCCTAGAATATGGGCAAGTGTACTAGAGAACCTCTGTATCATAGAACCAGAGAGCACAGCTGCTGTGTGTCCGATAATACATAAATTTTGAGCTGAATGCTATTCACAGTGGGTGATCCAGAAACAACCCCACCTGCTCATTCCGGCCTTCCCGCAGCCTTCCTGGGCTACCATACCATTGTCCCACCACTTGTGTGATGAAGTCATAAAGAGTGCAGGAATAAGACACAGGGACTTGTTTGTGAGAAATGAGTGGAAGGAAGCCTCCAGCTGCAATGATAGTCCAGGCAGGACAGTAATTACTGTGGATGAAGGAGACCATCATCCTGCTGCTAGTCCAGGGGCAATTGAATCTTTTCTTTACACATGAAGGGTGGGGGCTGATGAAGCTCAGCCCCCTGTTGCTATGATGAAGACGGTTACCAGCCATACTGCACCATCTACCAGGAAAAATTAGGGCCAGGCACCCTTGATCGACCTGACCGATGCTAGTATGCATGGTTACCAGTCCTTTTGCACTGCCCCATGTGCCAATGGGCTGAGGATGACGATGGATATCAGTCGTACTGCACCGTCAGCCACCCATGGCGGGGGGGGGAAGTGAGGATGTCGTTGTTCAGTGCTGCAGCATCGCATGTATCTGCAGCATTCATTACGGATATGGTGACATGTAACAGAGTCAACACAGGACCGTTTCCCCTTTCATTTCTGGGGGGGGGGTGCGTTAATTGCCGAGCTATGCCCTGAGCCACCGCGGACACTGTGTTAGACCCTAGAAGCATTTGGAGCTCAGCCAAGAATGCAAATGCTTAGCGGAGACAGCAGGAACTGTGGGATACCTTGCGTCCTCATTCCCCCCTCCCTCCATGAGCGTCCATGATATTCTTTGGCTTTCCGTTACGCTCGTCACGCAGCTGCGTGCTGAGTCTGTGCTATGCCGTCTGTCTGGAGATTTTTAAAACATACTTTGGACCAGGCGTAAAATTACAGTAATTACCCTAAACAGATGCAGGAGTCTCCGAGCGAGATCACCCTGAGGACGGTCACTGAAGGAGATAGAGAGCGCATGCTGCGTGAAAGCTAGCACGAACCAGGGCCCGATGCAGCCGTGCTCGGGGAGGCAGTGCTCCATGAGTAATTAATGAAAGCCTCACGCGGAAAAGTGTGCTACCACGGAGCACCCAATAAGGCAGCTCTCCCCAGGAACCTCCTGCTGATGCTTTTCGAGTAACCCCAGGAGAGCTTCGTGGAGATCTCCCTGGAGGATTTCTGTTCTATCCCCATATATAGAGAGACCTCCTTTTCACACACTTAAGATTCCTGTTACATTAATAATAAAAGTGAACATGGTTAAAGCACTTACCGACTGCTCCTTCCCCTGATTCAGGATCTGGGTTCATGGCCGGGGAGGGTTGGTAGGGGATCTCCGTGACGGTGATGAAGAGATCCTGGCACTCCGGGAAACCAGCGTTGTAAGCGCTGTCGCCTGCCTCGTCCTCCACAAACCCTTCCTCATCTTCCCCGTCCGTGAACATCGTCGAGGAACTGTCCGTCAACACTGTCCCATCGTCAGAGTCCATGGTCACTGCTGGGCCACTGGTGGCAGGCTCCGTAGCGTCCGTTTGCCGCTTTGATTTTTTTGTAGCCTTGTCTGGGGTCCTTGATTTTCACGCGGAACTGCGTTGCATCCCGGCTGTATCCTCTCTCTGTATCATGGCTTGGGAGACCTTCTCGTAGGTCTTTGCATTCCGTGCTTTGGAGCGCAGCTCCGAAAGCACAGACTCCTCGCCCCACACACCGATCAGATCGAAGAGTTCCCGGTCAGTTTATGCCGGGTCCCTCTTTCTAGTCTTGGATTGCCCGGACTCCTCTGCTGGAGAGCTCTGCATTGCTGCCGGTGCTGCTGAGCTTGCCCCGATGTCCAACCACAAAATGAGATTCTAACTGTCCAGAAAGGAAAAGGAATTCAAATTTTCCCGGGTCGTTTCCTGTGTGGCTGGTCAGAGCATCGAAGCTCGGACTGCTGTCCAGAGCGTCAACAGACTGGTGCAGTGTGGGATAGCTCCCGGAGCTACTAAGTTCGATTAGCATCCACACCTAGCCTAATTCGAAATAGCCATGTCGAATTTAGCGCTACTCCACCTGTCGGGGTGGAGTACCAAATTTGAACTAAAGAGCCCTCTAGTTCGAATTAAATGGCTTCCTGGTGTGGACGGTTGACTGGTTAGTTCGAATTAATGCTGCTAAATTCGACTTAAAGTCCTAGTGTAGACCAGGCCTAAGTCTCTCACATGCCAACATCGTGCCAATGGCCTCAAGCTTCCAGAGAGCACCACTCAACCCCATGTTTTGCACAAGTCTGAACACAGCTCTGCCCCTCTCACAAAGGGACTCTTACAAGGTGGCAAGAAAGCAGTTGGGAGGGGGTAAGAAAATAGGAAATTCCCTTCCAGGCATCTCACAGCACAGAAAGCCATTCCTGCTGTGCCATCTACCTATGCTTCTCTTGTGACAGATTTCCTAGTTTCTTTCTTTGTGATTAAGTTTTTATTGATTTTCATAAAGAAACAGTCAATGAAAAGTGCAAGAAAGTAAATGATTCACAGCTTGAAAATCTGGTTACCCTAGAATCATGTAATAGTTACCCTTTAATATAAGATATAAACAACATTAATAATCCAGGAACTTCACACTTTTCTGTTCATATGCTTTGATATTTCTTAGACTATGTCCATACTACAAGCTGGGGTGTAATGCACCTGCTTCTGTACACATGATTACTCTCACTAGCTCACTGAGAGCTAGCACTAGGGTTGCCACCCATCCGAGTTTTACCTGGGCAGTCCGGATTTTGGCTTCTGTGCCATTTAGGGCAACTGGAAAGTCTGATCAAAAAGAGGACCTGACAACCCTAAATGGCACCTGAACCAAAAGTCCGGTTACCATGGGGCAGGGAGAAGCACTGGGTCATTAACCTATGCCAGCCCCTGTTCAGATGGGGTTGCCTCCTACCTGCAGGTAGGCTCCTTGAGACAATCCAGCGAGTGAGGGTGGGTGAGGGGGAGAAGGAAGGGAGAGGAGTGAGTGACAGGGGCAGGGTCTATAGAAAGAGGCGGAGAAGGGGTTGGGGCCTCAAGGGAAGATGTGGAGCAGGGGCAGGGCCTTGGTGGGTGGGGAGGGAAGAAGCGGAGCAGGAGGCGGTGCTTTGCAGGTCCAGATACCAGCAATTAGAAAGAGGTGGGACACCTAGCTAGTGCATAATTAGCAGCGTAGCTGTGATAGCACATAGGCACAGCTGAGCTGTGACAAAGGACATATTGACTAGTTTCAGGTGGGTTTGTACATGATATGGCTCAGCAGTGCCTCTGCTGCAGCTACCTGTGCTACCGCAGATACACTGGTATTTATACTACCTGTGGCTCGCTCAGAGCTAGCGCAAGTATGTGTACACAAGCAGGGGAATTGCATCTCAAACTGGGGGGCATGGAATGTATTCTGGGTGTGTAAGAGAAGCTTTAGGAGGGGTAAACCATGCACATTTTAGCCACAAAAATGAATAGCTAGCAAAGCTGATTCCTCTGTGGGGTTACATCATCCCTATGCTGCCTTGGTGGAAAGTTACAGCAGCAGCACATCAAGGATAGAGGGGTTAGATAAAGTTGTTATGAGAAAGTTGGGAGCTAGCCTGGAGGAGGCAGACGCCAGGTGGCCTGGCTGGGATCGGTTTCAAGGTGATAAACAAGACCATAAATCAGATGAATTGCATGGGAAATGGGAAACCAGTAAGCAAAGGGCCATGCATGTGAAAAGCGTGTGTATCGGACAAAGAACCAATCAGCAGCAATGTAATGTTGGTGTGTCTGACGTTTGCTAATATGGAGAAGCCTATATAATATGATGCATTGTACATAATAAACGATTCAGCTTGCAATCATATTGGTTGTTGTGCTTTATCCGTCCCGCATGAGAACGCAACATTCCTCTAGATATGTCAGGTCTTCAGATAACACAGGGTTTCTCAAACAGGGGTTGCCGCTTGTGTAGGGAAAGCCCCTGGCGGGCCAGGCTGGTGTGTTTACCTGCTGCATCTGCGGGTCCGGCCGATCACGGCTCCCACTGGCCATGGATTGCTGCTCCGGGCCAATGGGAGCTGCTGGAAGCAGCGGCCAGTACAGTGTTTCTAGTTCTCAGTCAACTGCATCTGGAAAGGAGTGCAAGGTGTGGGAGGAACAGTTCCTTCAGCCTTCTCCCCACCTTACACGCCCTTGCAAGGCCAACCATGATCTAGCACTGAGTGTACCCAGGCAGCTTTGTAAAACTCACCCCAATCTGAAAACATGGTAATCAGCTAATCCATCAAAAGCAGTGACTGTCATGTGGTGCTCTAAGACTGGCTCCCTGGGGCAATGGTCTTGGGTAGATGCTGATAGTTGGAAAGCCTATAGTAGGAGTGAGAGCAAATAAAGGTCAAATCATGGGGCAATTGGAGGGATAGTAAGACCAGTGAACCTCTGAGTGGGGTTGAATGTGCTCCTCAGCTGTGGCTGGGGCAGTGTGTCATTTGCCTGAACACAGAACACCAGTGCACTTCAATCCAGGCTCAGCCTTGTTGTCTGCAAAAGGGAAAGTGAGGTTTTTAACTTTTCAGAGTTAGTCTGCGATTATTGTAATTTTTACGTATAGCCAAGTGTGTCAGCTGCTTTACAGACAAATATGAGGACCAGGTCTTTTCCCTGAAGAGCTTAGACTCAGAGTTGAGTCTAATACTGCCCTATGGCTGGGAAATCCAAAAGGGTCCAATGGAGTAAGGTAACCATTGAAATTCAAACGGAGATGGGTACCTCTCCCCCTTAGACCCATCAGCCTATATTTTTCACTTATTGTTTGGATGGATTTGGTGCTTTTGTTTTTTAAAATGCTATTTCCAAAATACAAACAACTATGAATATATCAAAGTGTTAGATTTCAGACTCTATTTGGACTGTGCATGTCTCTAATAACTACCTGATAAGTTATTCCAGAGACTAGGATAATATAATTAGTGTTTAGATTCTGATTTTAGTCTCCTACTTCTCTACCATGAACCATAAGCAAAATGATCAGGATCTGCATTTGCACATAGCACCTGGCAAGCGTCTTATGAAATCTTTGGTCATTTTAGATGTAGAGATTCAGGAAATCCCACTTTATGTACAGTATTTAAGATTTACTGTCGAAACTTCTTTGAGACTTGAATGAAATACAGTATATTATTGATGAGGACAGATTTTTGTTTCTCTGTAAGTATTAGTGAAGTGTACATTCAAACCTGTGTGTTTGAAAGGGTAAAATGGTGTCCCTGGATTTGCTTGTGGAAATGGTCTCTCAGCTTCTTAGAATTAGGTTTTGTTTTTTTTTAAGACAAAAGGAATGATCAGGAAGCTAGACTAGAGATTTTTACTGGCAAACACAGCCTCAGGTTTTGGCAGTAGCTGTGTTTACGTAGCATAGCTTAAAGATGTGGTCAGTAGTCTACTTCCATGTCTCAGGGGATTCAAAAATAAGATGAGATATTTAATTTTGCATGTTGTAGATTTTCTGGAAGCCTGTATTTAAAATAGTTCATGCAGTTTGATTTGGAGCAGAGATTTTTCTTTTTGCTTGCTCTAAAATTCAAAGTGGACAATACTGAACTAGTAAACTGTTTATGGGGGAGGGGGTTCTCAACCACCAGGGCCAAGTATCATTTTCCATTATTGCACACAATATCTCCAGAAGGTATCTTCATTGGACATTCTAGAACTACTGGGGAGGGTTTCCAGGATCTTATTCTCTGCTTTGAACTAAAACCTCTGTTACAGATAATGAATACCAGTGGGTGTCCAAGTACAACTTCATTTGAGATGACTTTTCTTCACAGCCCCACACTTCACACCACCCTTTGGGACAGGGCCGCCCAGAGGGGCGGGGAGGAAGGGGCAAGTGAGGCAATTTGCCCCAGGCTCCGGGCCCCACAGGCAGGGGCGGCTCTAGGATTTGCGCCACCCCAAGCAGGGCGGCACGCCGCAGGGGGTGCTCTGGCGGTCGCCGGTCCCGCGGCTCCGGTGGACCTCCTGCAGACGTGCCTGCGGAGGGTTCGCTGGTCCCGCGGCTCCTGTGGACCTCCCGCAGGCATGCCCGTGGATGCTCCACCGGAGCCGCAGGACCAGCGGACCCTCTGCAGCCATGCCTGTGGGAGGTCCGCCAGAGCCGGCTGCCGCCCTCCTGCAGGATGCCACCCCAAGCGCGCGCTTGGCGTGCTGGGGTCTGGAGCCAGCCCTGCCCACAGGGGCCCCCATGACAGTTTTTCGGGGCTTCTGGAGTGGAGTCCTTCACTCTCTCCGGGGGCCCTGGAAAACTCTCACGGGGCCTGGGCCCCTGGAGCTTCTTCTGCTCCGGAGCTTCTTCCGCTCCAGGTCTTCGGCAACGGGGGTCCTTTTGCTCCAGAGCGGAAGGACCCCCAGCTGCCCAATTACCACTGAAGCGGGACCTGCCGCTGAAGTGCTGGGTCTTCTGCGGTAATTTGGCAGTGGGTCCCGGAGCGGAAGGATCTCCCGCCACCGAATTACTGCCAAAGCGGGGGCCCCCCACTGCTGAAGACCCCAGGCCCCCTGATTTCTCTGGGTGGCCCTGCTTTGGGAGGCATATTTCCAGGATGATGCAGCATTCACTCCCTTTGATGGTCTGCTAGGTTTGCTGACAGCTGTGTGTATGAACTGAGGAAGGGAAAGAGTCATGGCCCTGTTTCCTCCTTTCCCAATTTGGGCTAGTTTTCACCTGCCTGCTATTAATGACTCCATTGTGGTTGGCCCCTTGTGACTGTGGTCCCGGGGGGAGGGCACACTGAGGTTGCTCTATCAGGGCAAACTGCAAAGAATGGGACAGAAGATATGCAAAATTGATGGTTATTCCAGTACTTAGATCCACTAAGCCAGCAACAAAACAGCTTCCACAATGCCTTACTGATTACCCAGAAGTCAAAAACACAACTCCCTTAAAGCAACCCAGCCCTGGGCTCCCAGCCAGGTCAAATATGATGGGGATTATTGAAAATCTTGTTCATCATATAAAAAGTTCTACCAAGCCCAAAGGATCGGACACATTTCCCCCCTCCCAAGTTAATGAATGTTTCAGATTTTACCTAAATACACACTCACAGCCCATTCTTATTAACTAAACTAAGATTTATTAAAAAAAGAAAGCCAGAGTATTGGTTAAGAGATCATTATACATACAGATTTGAATATAATTCTTAGGTCAGTTTAATTGTAGAGATCATGGGCTTCAGAGTTGCATGGAGTTTCTGAATTAGTCCATTGGTTATAGTCCAGGGGTAGGCAACCTATGGCACGCGTGCTGATTTTCAGTGGCACTCACACTGCCCGGGTCCTGGCCACTGGTCAGAGGGCTCTGCATTTTAATTTAATTTTAAATGAAGCTTCTTAAACATTTTAAAAACCATATTTACTTTACATACAACAATTGTTTAGTTATATATTATAGACTTGTAGAAAGAGACCTAAAAACATTAAAATGTATGACTGGCACGCGAAACCTTAAATTAGAGTGAATAAATGAAGACTCATAAGAACATAAGAACATAAGAAAGGCCATATCGGGTCAGACCAAAGGTCCATCTAGCCCAGTATCTGTCTACCAACAGTGGCCAATGCCAGGTGCCCCAGAGGGACTGAACCTAACAGGCAGTGATCAAGTGATCTCTCTCCTGCCATCCATCTCCATCCTCTGACGAACAGAGGCTAGGAACACCATTCTTACCCATCCTGGCTAATAGCAATTTATGGACTTAGCCACCATGAATTTATTCAGTCCCCTTTTAAACACTGTTATAGTCCTAGCCTTCACAACCTCCTCAGGTAAGGAGTTCCACAAGTTGACTGTGCGCTGCGTGAAGAAGAACTTCCTTTTATTTGTTTTAAACCTGCTGCCTATTAATTTCATTTGGTGACCCCTAGTTCTTGTATTATGGGAATAAGTAAATAACTTTTCCTTATCCACTTTCTCAACATCACTCATGATTTTATATACCTCTATCATGTCCCCCCTTAGTCTTCTCTTTTCCAAACTGAAGAGTCCTAGCCTCTTTAATCTTTCCTCGTATGGGACCCTCTCTAAACCCCTAATCATTTTAGTTGCCCTTTTCTGAACCTTTTCTAGTGCTAGACTATCTTTTTTGAGGTGAGGAGACCACATCTGTACACAGTATTCGAGATGTGGGCGTACCATGGATTTATATAAGGGCAATAATATATTCTCAGTCTTATTTTCTATCCCCTTTTTAATGATTCCTAACATCCTGTTTGCTTTTTTGACCACCTCTGCACACTGCGTGGACATCTTCAGAGAACTATCCACGATGACGCCAAGATCTTTTTCCTGACTCGTTGTAGCTAAATTAGTCCCCATCATGTTGTATGTATAGTTGGGGTTATTTTTTCCAATGTGCATTACTTTACATTTATCCACATTAAATTTCATTTGCCATTTTGTTGCCCAATCACTTAGTTTTGTGAGATCTTTTTGAAGTTCTTCACAATCTGCTTTGGTCTTAACTATCTTGAGAAGTTTAGTATCATCTGCAAACTTTGCCACCTCACTGTTTACCCCTTTCTCCAGATCATTTATGAATAAATTGAATAGGATTGGTCCTAGGACTGACCCTTGGGGAACACCACTAGTTACCCCTCTCCATTCTGAGAATTTACAATTAATTCCTACCCTTTGTTCCCTGTCCTTTAACCAGTTCTCAATCCATGAAAGGACCTTCCCTTTTATCCCATGACAGCTTAATTTATGTAAGAGCCTTTGGTGGGGGACCTTGTCAAAGGCTTTCTGGAAATCTAAGTACACTATGTCCACCGGATCCCCCTTGTCCACATGTTTGTTGACCCCTTCAAAGAACTCTAGTAGATTAGTAAGACACGATTTCCCTTACAGAAACCATGTTGACTATTGCTCAAGAGTTTATGTTTTTCTATGTGCCTGACAATTTTATTCTTTACTATTGTTTCAACTAATTTGCCCGATACCGACGTTAGACTTACCGGTCTGTAATTGCCGGGATCACCCCTAGAGCCCTTTTTAAATATTGGCGTTACATTAGCTAACTTCCAGTCATTGGGTACCGAAGCCGATTTAAAGGACAGGTTACAAACCTTAGTTAATAGTTCCGCAACTTCACATTTGAGTTCTTTCAGAACTCTTGGGTGAATGCCATCTGGTCCCAGTGACTTGTTAATGTTGAGTTGATCAATTAATTCCAAAACTGCCTCTAGTGACACTTCAATCTGTGACAGTTCCTCAGATTTGTCACCTACAAAAGCCAGCTCAGGTTTGGGAATCTCCCTAACATCCTCAGCCGTGAAGACTGAAGCAAAGAATCCATTTAGTTTCTCCGCAATGACTTTATCATCTTTAAGCGCTCCTTTTGTATTTTGATCATCAAGGGGCCCCACTGGTTGTTTAGCAGGCTTCCTGCTTCTGATGTACTTAAAAAACATTTTGTTATTACCTTTGGAGTTTTTGGCTAGCCGTTCTTCAAACTCCTCTTTGGCTTTTCTTATTACACTCTTGCACTTAAGTTGGCAGTGTTTGTGCTCCTTTCTATTTGCCTCACTAGAATTTGACTTCCACTTTTTAAAGGAAGTCTTTTTATCTCTCACTGCTTCTTTTACATGGTTGTTAAGCCACGGTGGCTCTTTTTTAGTTCTTTTACTGTTTTTCTTAATTTGGGGTATACATTGAAGTTGGGCCTCTATTATGGTGTCTTTAAAAAGGGCCCATGCAACTTGCAGGGATTTCACATTAGTCACTGTACCTTTTAACTTTTGTCTAACTAACCTCCTCATTTTTGTATAGTCCCCCCTTTTGAAATTAAATGCCACAGTGTTGGGCAGTTGAGGTGTTCTTCCCACCACAGGGATGTTGAATGCTATTGTATTATGGTCACTATTTCCAAGCGGTCCTGCTATAGTTACCTCTTGGACCAGCTCCTGCGCTCCACTCAGGATTAAATCTAGGCAACTCTAGATTTTTTAAATCAGGCCAATGGGGGCTGTGTGAAGCGATGCAGGCCAAGGGATGTGCTGGCTGCTGCTTCCCACAGCCCCCATTGGCCTGGAGCAGCGAACCGCAGCCAGTGGGAGCCATGATCGGCCGAACGTGAGGATGCGGCAGGTAAACAAACCGGCCCAACCTGCCAGGGGGCTTAACCTGGCGAAGTGTGTGCCAAAGTTTGCTGATACCTGTGCTAAATGCTGGTCTGAATCAGAGCCTTAAACATATGCATAACATGAAGCACACTGAGTCGTATTGAAGTCAATGGAACTATTCATATGCTCAAAGTTAAGCACGTGCTTAAGTGATTTGATGGATCAGGACCTTTGACAGGAGCTGCAAATCCCTTTCTTCTCATTCAACCTTCTTTCTCCCCATCAGTCCATGGACAAAGGAGCTAGTAAAAATATAATATGTAACAAATATTCTTCTTGGAAATTTTTTTGAAGCATAAAGGAGTGCTAGTTATTGCATCTCAGTGCAATAAATAAAATGCAAAATATCTCTGGACAAAGCAACATCATGTTATAATGAATTATACATTTTTAGAGATCTCTAAAATGTTTATTTATTATGAATAGCCTGGAAGGAACAATTGAATCACTGTTAATCTGAATTATTTACTACCATACATTTTCAATGTATTTACATTCTAAACATACTAGAAAACATAAAGAAAGAACTAGAACTGAACTGCGCCTCTGACAAGCTCCTATTAACATTAGTTTCTTTGGCAATGGCTCTCTTGTTTTTAAATGAAACCTCTTTTTGGCATTATAAAATAGCATGAAATAATAATAAAGAAGCATCCTATACTTCTAAATACAAGACATTGCGGGGGGTGGGGGTGGGAGAAGGGGACGTGGATGAGTATATTTCCAAATATTTGGAGTTTAAATCCAGATATTCCATGGCTTGTGATTTAAGTATATTTTAATAATAAATACAAATGATAAAAAATAAGTCTGACATTTTCTACATGCTTATATTTTTTTCTAGAACTGTGTATACCTTAAAGGAAAAAAAAACAACCCTGAGCTTTCATAAATTTAAAGTTCCTATCCTGTAAATTACTCCTGGGGCTTCAATGGGGCTCTGTGTGGGTGCAGAAGTCTGCCTGAATAGAGTATCTTAATGGATCAGGGCCTAAACGTTCAGCTGGGCTAAAACATCATTTTTCGAACTGTCACTTCTGAAAAGCTGAGCAAGCTGAAATGTCAATGCAGGCCAGTGAGCCACTGGTGGAAGGAACCCCTCCTGCTCCTGCTAAAACAACCCACCAACCTCTCCACACACCTATACCTCTACCCACGGGCCAATGAGGGGTGCGGGTTTTTTGGTTTTACAGGTGTACCCATAACATCTTTACTCTTTCTTCTCTGCATTCATTTTCTTCTCACATTTCCCATTTTTCTGGTTTTTTTAGAACTATAAAATACTCTTCCAGGAAAAGGGCATATCTCCTGCCAGCACTGACACTTATCTACTTTAGATGTTGACAAATTTAATGTAAGTGGGGCCCATATTTCATAAAATTGCCTGACATCATCACTTTGAAGAAGAACTAGCTCAAAAATAATTGAACATTTGTGCAATATACTAGATCCAGGGTTGCCAAATATTTTTTTACAAGTAAGGCATAAACGGGAGCCAAAACCCAGTGTAAAACAAAATCCCCAATTAATCAGATCCTGAAGCTTCTTTCTTCTGGATTTAATAGGCCAAAGAGTTAATAACTTTTGTCTTTCTTCACGTTCAAGCATGGGTTCTAAACCACGCTCCAGCATCACCCTCGGGGTGCTAAAACCACTACATTATATGGAAAAATGGTCCTCAAACTATTTTTGGTTGTACTAGAGTGACACTAGAGAAAAGACTGAGAATAAAATTGCTTTTCAGAACTCCTGTACAAACATTGTTCTATACCCTTTGGGTAGGGCAGTGAGGAGAAGCAGCCCCCAAGTGTGGGATACAGGAAAAATAATACATGGAACACAGTACTACTCAACTTGAGTAGGGATGGCAGAGTACAGTCAGTAGGAGTAGCTAGTTAGGATGGCATTAATGGATGAAGTACAGTGGGTCTACTTGATTTGTGTACTGCTGGCATGATTTACAGAGCAGAATCCAGAAGGATTTATGTGGGATTGTTGTGCATGAGAGTGTGGGAAGTTTGAGATGTTTAGGTTTTTAGGTTGGGTTAATTAGGCTGTGAGTTTTGTTATGAGAAGTTGGCCTTGGCTAACTTCTCTCTAGCAGGCAATAATAGGATAATAAATTAGAAGGCTGTCTAGGATGATGTTACCCTATGAAGTTATAGCCGTGCTTGTGTGTATTTTGTTAACCAATTAGCAATTGCTTGCTTGCCTGCTTCAAGAGTATAAAGATGTATGCTGGAGAGAAATAAATTGACTCTGCTATCCAATCATACTGACTGTTGAGCATATGTCCAGGTCCGCCTGCGCTGCAACAGATTTATATGAAAATAAAAGATCCAATCCTACAAGTTGCTGCATGTCCTCAACTCCCATTGGCATCATTGGAGACTGAGGGCATTCAGAGCATCATGTCCATCATTACGCTACAGCAGGAATGACAATAAACAAAGGACTAGGAAGGAGATGTGGGAAAGACTGGGAGCCGCTAGGTTAAGGTTTTCCTCTGGGGCAATAGGGAAGTAAGTCACAGATTGAACCGTGCAATGATAGGAATTCTTGGCACAATGATTAAGGCAGTTACTTCTCACTTGGCAGAAATAATTTAGTGAGTTTGAAAAAAAACCAACCACCTAACAAAAAAAACCCCAACCTTTACATCTTCTTGGAGTGTGGCTGAATCCGGATTTTACAGTCTATTTTCATAACCACCAGTTTCTCTCTACTTAGCCGGCTTTAGCTTTTGAAGTACAGTATCCACATCTAAAGGTAGATAGATACCTTTGACGTACACAAAGACTGAAGCTAAGTGAAAAAAGTGCCAGTTTCCCGTGACAGCGAAGATATTTAGAAACCTTCAGGACTCTGGAGATGTGCTATTTACGTACAGGAATCCATTAGGAAAGCAATCAAAAGTGGGCACAACATTAGATTTTATCCTAATGGCTCCCTATAATTAAATGTGAAATTAGAGCTGTGCAAAATTTGACAGGCTTGCTTCATAAGGCTCCATGTGAGCATTTTCTGCAATTTCAGTGTGTGCATGTGTTGTTGGCATGTATGGGTGAGGAGTGTTACCAAATCAGTTTTAAGTGAACCCAAAATCGCCAACCAAAACGCCATCAAAACTACTAAGTTGCCCCTGTTTTTTGCACATGAAACCATACAAAACTCCAAATTTTTCATGATTTCAAGCCAAAGCCATTCATTATCCAATGTTCACTTGAAACCAGGACCAGACTGAGCTGTCATGAATGCTTAGTCAAATCTAGGATAGGTTTCAAGTTGTTTTGGTTTTCATTTGAAAAGCTTAACATAGCACTACTTTACAAGGTATATTGATTACATATTATGTACAAATAATACATCATTACCACCCTCTGGAGGTGTGCTGATATCTCACAACAGTGCACAACACTTGCCATACTACACATAAGTTATATACGTAGATGTGATAGGCAATCTAAGGTCTGCCAGTAAATTCATGTTTTATACTAAGAGGAATTAATAAAAGAAATTTAAAGAGAGTCACCTCCAAAGCTCTCTCTGTGTTTAGCAGGAATAGAAACTGAGTGTTCTCACCACGACAGTGTGAACTGACTCCCCCAGAGAACAACGGTACTGAGCTAAAGTTGAACATCCTATTTACTGTAATGAAAGGAAATCACTGGGGTTTTGATATACCAGCCTTTGGAAACTGGAAGGCGAGGGAACTCTGAGGCCTGATCTATACTTAAACTTTAGGTTAACCTAACTGTGTTGCTCAGTGGATGTGAAAAATTCACATTTCTGAAAGATATAGTGAAGCCAACACATTCCCAGGTATAAACATGGGTAAGTAAATGGAAGAAATCTTCCATCCACATAGCTGCTGCCTCTCAGAGGGGTGGATTAACTACAGTAATGGAAAAACCCTTTCCATTGCGGTAGGAAGTACGTACACAATGGTGCTACAGCAGCACAGCTGCAGGACCATAGCTGTGCCGCTGCAAGCATCTGTAGCATAGATATAGCCCAAGAGATAATCTGGAGACATAGATATGTGCTCTTCCTGACGGATTTCTCTGTGTAACTGTTAATAAAGCATCAGTTTGATACGTTAGTAGCTCACATATCTGAGACTCATGGACAACCAGAAGAGGCATGTCTGGACCTAGAGGTGAATTTTTGACAAACAGATCTTGGAGTCAGGAGAGGATTTGGTATCAATTAACCCAAGAATGCCTTATCTAGTTTAGTTTATGAGAAGTGTGTCACAAGAGGACCATGACATGTTACGCAAACTACTTCTTTTGTTTTAACCTTATTGTCTCTGTTCTTAATAAATCTTAGGTTTGTCAACATTAGTTGTATAAGTAATTTCATTAAGATAACCCTAAGGAGAAAAGAACCCCATAACATTTAAGGATAGATGACGAAGGGAAAAGAGTTACTGGAAGTTACACCCCCCTCCAAGCTTCATGGCTGGTTTACACAGGGAAATTTACTGACACTATTATACCAGAATAGAATATACCATTATGTATAACTCTCTGAGTGGTGTCACAGGGTCCACGCTATGCCCCATCATTTGAAGAGTATCCTGGAAATAACCCCTTTAGTGTTAGATCCCAGAGGTCTCCACTTTTCACCAGGGCAGGCCATGTGGCTTCAACACTTTAGAAACTGAGGGCTGTGCTACTCTGAAATGTTACAACAGCGTAGATACCTCTCTCAACTGTGTGAAAAGTCCACAGTCCTGAAAGACATAGTTAAGCCAAATTAATCCTTGGTGTAGACAGCGGTAGGTTGAGGGAAGAATTTTTACATAAATCTAGCTACCACCTCTCAGAGAGGTGGATTAATACAGCAATGGGAGAACCCTTCCAATCAGTGTATTGAGTGTCTACACTGAAGTGCTACAGTGGCACAAAATGTTACTGAAACACAGCTGCAGCACTGTAGACATAGCCTGAGCCTCTGGGCTGCAGCAACCCCTGTTTCTCTCTGTGAGCTCTAAACAACAAGTCTGATTGAGTTGGGGGATCTACACTGTGAACATAGGTAGGTATAACTACATCGCTCAGGGGTGTGAAAAATCCACAGCCCCGAGCAATGCAATTATACTGACCTAACCCGCAGTGTAGATAGCGCTATGTCAACAGGAGAGCTGCTCACGGAGGTGGATTAACTGTGCAGACGGGGAAGCTCTCCAGTTAGCACAGTAGTGTCTTCACTAAAGTGCTACTGCAGCGCAGCTGCGACGCTGCAGCTTTTTAAGTGTAGCCCTCCCCTCAGACTCCTGCTTAGAGACTTTCTACCCCTTCAGGGAGTAATGCAAACAGTGACAATCTGCAGTGAGGCAAGGCAATCTTTTCAAAACAAGGTAGTATTTATTAGTTCCCTGGAAGACAGCACTGGAGAGTCTTTAGAATAGTATGGGAAAGATAAGCTAAAGGCAGAGTCCATACAGGTAGGAGCCATGGACCAAGATGCCATATTCTGCTGATATCCAAGTCCTCTGCCTGTTCTATCCTGTGTCCCTGCTCTGTTCACGGCAGTAACCCTAAAACCAATCTGTTTTTTTTGTTGTTGCCAGCTGTGGTCTTCCTCCATCTGCCTGCCTGCAGAATGTCAGAGGAAGTTGGCAGCTTTTGGCTACCCCTGTAGATAATTGTTAATGTCCTTGTGACAGAGTGCTGGAGGCTGACAAGTTAGCCAGCCCTCTCATCACTTAGGCACCAATTAGTTCCTGTAGAGAAGGTTGATTGGGGGTATATGAGGCTACTTAGCTGATCAGTCTGGGGGCTGATGAACCAATTAGCCATCAGCTGAGGACTACAAAAGAAGATGCAGGGAGGAAGTAAAGGAGAGAGGACTGGGTTAGTTGAGCTGCCTATGCTCTGAGATCCCAAGGGAGGGAGCTCTCTGTTGCCCTCTGCCCCAGTTGGAAAGGACAAGAAATCACAGTAAATACTTGGCTGCACAAGGCTGTGTTGATGGCATTGTTGTTGATGAAAATATAAATCAATAATGTGGAGATGCCATTCAGCCTGAGAGGTTTCTGGGAATCAGAGGGTGGGGACAAAGCACGCCTCATTACAGCCCTGGCCTCTAGGGTTCCCACTGTACCTTCCTGATTCTCCATTCATGTATGTTAACTCCAGCCATTTCTTGTTAAGGAGTCTGTTTCCCAAATTAGGCTATCTGATATCCTCCCAGCCCCCATTCCCTTATACACTCTACGTACAACTGCACAAAAGTGAACAGGGAAACTGAGGTGCACATAGAGGTCATAAAAATATTATCAAAATTCCCACATTCATCACAAGTGGACATGCTTATCTGGAATAGCCATAGCCTTTTTTTGACTTAATGTACTTTGAATTATGCTGAACTGAAAAAAGGCCACTGTTATTCGGAAGAAGTGTCAACATTGAAGTTATGCCCATATAACTATACCGTTATAGTAGTGCTGGTAAATTTCCCTGTGAAGACTAGCCCTCAGTAAGGGACTAGACAAGGGTTTCCTCTCCCATTGAGCTGAACTGTTGTGGGTGAACACAAAGGGAAAGGCTGAAGGGTCAAATAGGAGACAGGAGTTGGTGTGAAGTTAGTCTGTGGGGTTATATCCAAAAACCCTTTAACAATAAGGTCTAGTTTGTAATCGGATGGCAATATTCCACAGCTTGGAAGTAAGAGCTGTGAAATATTTCTTTCATGAGGTTTAAAAAAATATTTTAATAATATTTTTAAACCAACAGGAATGCACAATGCAAATAAACTCCAAGGGCTAGATCTTCATCTTATGTAAATTAGCATAGTTAAAGGTTAGAAAAGCCAATATTTAATTTTTAAATGTAGTGAATTTGACATGAACGTCACTGAAAGAAAATAAATATCAACCTCCAGGACCCTTTTTACAGTCACTTTTTAGAGTAGGATAGAACTTTAATACTGGATACCATCATTTGCTTTTTGAACAGTGATTAACTGATGAATTCAGATTACTTTGGAGGATAAAGATTATGCTTCTCTTGGATACATATAAGTAAATTCCATATGTAGTAGAAGTTGCAGAGCATAGCAAATAGATAATTTGGCCTCATGAGATTAAAACAGGTGAAGGTTTATAAAGGAAAATATATCTTCTCCCTCCCACAAGTTGGTTTTTTTAACTCAACACCCTTTAAAATAAAATACAGATCAGGAATTTGCCTACATTTTAAGTACACATTTCTTCATACCTGCACTTAAGAGATTAATTCTGCCATCTTTACTAGCTCTAAGTAGTATCTTACTGTGACCCTGCACCATTAAAGTCAATGGGAGATTTGCCACTGATGTTGATGACCATAAGATCAAGCCCTCTGATTTCAATAGGACTATGCACAATGGGACTATTGGTACAGTACAGTGCTAGTCAGTGAGCTATGAAAATAGAATTGTACCCAAAGAGACTTGGATTATGGCAGGGTTTCTCAAACAGGGGTTGCCGCTTGTGTAGGGAAAGCCCCTGGTGGGCCGGGCCAGTGTGTTTACCTGCCTCGTCCACAGGTCCGGCCGATCGCAGCTCCCACTGGCCGCGTATCACTGCTCCGGGCCAATGGGAGCTGCTGGAAGCGGCAGCCAGTACGTCCCTCGTCCAGTGGGAGCCGCGATCGGCCGGACCTGCGGATGAGGCAGATAAACACACCGGCCCGGCCCACCAGGGGCTTTCCCTATATAAGTGGCGATCCCTGTTTGAGAAACCCTGGATTATGGCATTTAACAATAATCAGGTGTGTACACAAACAAAGAATAAGGTTTTGTTGCCTGGTGCTGTCAGAGCCCCTCCCCCAGTTGAGTTCCTTTATACAGCTAGTACTATAGTAATGTTAGTGCTCTTTACTACCTTGCCTCAACTCAGTGACATGACAATGTAATAAGCTATAAATACAGGGCCAAATTCCCTGGTGAATCACCATTGAAGACAATCACATTCAATGAGAGATTAATTTGCCCAATGATTTAAGGCAGGTCAGAACAATTATTTAGATTGTAAACTCATAGAGGCAGGGGGCATCTACTGTGTTTGTACAGCACCTAGCAGTTGGGGGCTCCCTTGCTGTTTGGCCCATAGACACAACCGTAACAAACGCAATTAACAACAACAGACATATAATAACGTTTGTTAACCTAGCCTGTATGGTTGTTTCCAGCCTTATTTAACAAAGTGGAGGTTGAAGGCCTCAACACATTAAGCCCCTTCTTTGTCAATAAGGAGCATTAGAAAGAACTCATTATTGATTAATTATTGTTAGGAGTTACATAGTACTTTTCATCTTCAAAGATCTTTTTGAAACATACCTAATTAATCCTCCCAATGTGATGTAGGGAGGTATTATCAATATTTTTAGAATATGGGGAATCAGCTAGAGTGGTTAAGTGACTCAACCTGAAGAGGGAGTCAGGATCAAATCTTGCCCATCTCTGGGTTTAATATATCCTTCATGGAGACATGTTCTTTGATATTGTAGAGTAAGTCTTCTACATCACTGGCTGTTGTGATTGTATATGGAAAGGAGAACTTGAAGAAACAAAAAGAACTACAAAATATGTATTTTTTCACATTGCTTTATTTGCATTTTCTGCCATGCCCGTATTAGCTATGAAAGTTAATATAAACATTGTTTAGTAATAAAAATTAAAAGCATGACTTTTTAACAACAAAAGCAATCTTCTGAAGATAAAGAATAATTGATCTGGGCAATGTATACAGAAAAAAATGCAAGAACGTTTAAAGATATAATATTTTTTGCAAGTAATTAAAATACTGTGTCAGACTACAGTTAAAGGAGCAATTCATGAAATTCTCTTACTGCTTGTTTGTTCAGATTACAAAAGGCTTTGTTGCAGCTTTAGAGGTATGAATGAGTAGCTGGAGTTAATTCCATGAATGAGCTGAAAATTTTTGAAAGTCTTATTGCTAAGGAGAGTTAAAGACATGACTGAGTTATAAAGGTCTAATTCATGAGAAGTAGAATAGAAATGAATACTGTGTGTTGACTTAGTGCACAGGCAAAGCATTCATCTAAACTTATTTTTTCATCATGTGGAGTTATAATGTTGTATTTTACCTTCTGGTTTACTGGAAGATTATTAAGTTTAACAAGTTTATTCCTTTTTCAGATATTCAGGCTTCCGTTTATACATTTTGCTTCAGTGCAGGATAGTTAACATTTATAGGCACCTCTATGTTTATTCTATACTATTAACTATCACTGTAAAAAGAGAGATTTACTAACAGCTAGTCATGCCAAAAAAAAAAAACAGCCCCCAAACAACCCCCAACTTAGTAAACTTGCGTCTTACAATTTTTGAAAAATGGGGCATTGGAAATTAATAAAAAAAATAAACTGTTACTGCTGAAATAATCTTATATGTTTGAAAGTTTGGAAATGCAAACTAACACCCTCAACTCTGCCCTTGTTCTCTGGTATCTTGCAGAGTCAATATAAATTAAATACTATTTTAAGGAAATACATTTATGACAAACAGACTTAGAATGGAACTGGTCATCATCTGGTACTTTGCTAAGTGTCACAGATATCTGTGTATTTTTCCAAGATTGTTATCAACGCAGTATATTGTTTTTAAGGTCCACTCTCCTCTCTCTGGATTAGGTAAACTCTTAAAGTCTGTGCATGACCCATCTTCAAAAAAGGGCTTGAAAGAAGTTACCTTAAAACATTTTACAACCACTTGTATCCCTGACTGTAGTTCCTGGATATTCTAAAAATCTATGGAATAATTTCAAATAATTAATTCAGCAAACTTTACAAAATAGTCAAATGCACCAGGTTTTTGGAGGAGGTTTTCTTTTTTTAAACAAATTGAACCAGTTTTGACACTGATAGCAAAAAAAATTTCAAAATTATTTAAAAATGTAAAACACATTGGGCCAGATCCTCCAGCATGGTGGGGCAGCTTTAGGTTACTTTATGGGCCCTAAATTGCCCTAATATTGGCATAGCTGGCCATTGTAGAAGTCTGCCCCAATAGGGCAATTCTTATGTAGTACTGAGCTTCTGTAGATGTTCCTTGGCCTTTCTCTTTCTGGCCATCAGCAAAGGAGATGATGGCCAGGGCCAGGGGCGGCTCCAGGCACCAGCACGCCAAGCGCGTTTCTGGGGCAGCAAGCCACAGGGAGCATTCTGCTGGTTGCCGCCCGTGAGGGTGGCAGGCAGGTTGCCTTCGGCAGCATGCCTGCGGAGTGTCCGCTGGTCTGACGGCTTCAGCGGACCTCCCGCAGGCATGTTGCCGAATCCGCAGGACTGGGGACAAGCCACCGAAGGCAACCTGCCTGCTGTGCTTGGGGCGGCAAAATACCTAGAGCCGCCCCTGGCCAGGGCTACTTTATGCCTAGCCGATCTCGAACCACTGAGGCTGCTGGCAATCAGTGAAAATTAGATCATATCTGGGGAGTGAACCAGTGCCAGAGCCAACCAGTGTTGGGAAGGCTATAGGATTGGGGGATTGCAAAGCTATCTTTAGGCTCTTCCTTGGCAGCAAATCTGGCTCAGATTTTTCAGACACACATAGCCATCCATACACATATATATGTTAAGTTACAAGCATTGATTGAAGCTGTAACAGAAGGAGGACCAACATGCCCGAGGCCTGTAAAGTTGTTATTTGTTATGCTTGATGTAACTAATCAAGGTCTAGGTCTAACATAAGCAACTGACAGGCAAGTGACCCCGTCACAAGATGCAGTATAGTGATAAACAAGTGTAACAAGTCAGATATCTCAGATGTGGATTATTGATATTTTAAGATAAGTTAAAGGAATATGTGTAACTGAAACTCACAAGCATTGACCACAGAAATGCTATGGCAACTAATTGACGTATATGCTAATGATTATGAAGTAAGTGGATAATAAACCAGTTAGCAAAGGGAACCCAAAAGAAGTGGGGTATGGAACTACAACTAAGGAAAAGAGCTCAAACCCATTCTGTACACACATAAGATAAAGTGGGTGTTAGCATAACACAATATAAAAGATGTTTCCTGGCCTGGGTGCAGTGGGAGGTGCCATATGATGACAACACACTGACTCTCAGGTATCCCGGCAAAGGATGCTGTAAGGAATGCAAGCCCTGGATGTTTCGCATATTCTTTCTATTGTCTGCTATATTGAGAGTGAGTAGTTTTGCCTGGCTGATTACAGAAAGAGCAGAGTTGTCCCAGCTGTGTACTCACAGTCCTCATTCTGATGACGGCTTTTCTGTTGTAACTGATCGGGGGGGGGGGGGGATGAACCCTTGCAGACCACTATATCATAACTCTGGGGAAGTGAACAGATTAGGCTATACCCACACAGGGCTGTCCTTAGGATTTAAGGGGCCCTACGCAGTATTATTAAACTGGTGCCCCTATGCTCCACTGAAGGCAGGCCCCAGCCAGCGCCGCTGACCCCCGTGTGTCAAGGGGGCACAGCCACCACCTCTGCCCACAGACTCCCAGAAACCCCCTCATTGCTGACACACACTGAGCTTCGTGCGCAGAAGATGCTGTGGCAGTGGCTCAAGGCAGGCTTGACTTTGTCACATGGGGGCTGCATCTTGCCAGAGCCCACAGCCCTCCTGCAGCCCCTAGCCACTCCTGGCTCACCACGAGCATTTTGACAGGAAGTACCAAGCAGTAATAACAACAACAATACAAGTGTGTGCGTGTGTGTGTGTGTGTGTGAGTGAGAAACAGAGAGACAGCCACTGTGTCTGTGTGACTGTCTTAGGGGACTGTGTGACTGTGTGTGTTGGGGAGTGTGAGACTGTATGTGACAATCTGTATTTGGGGACTATGACTCATGACAGGCAGAGTGTGTGTGGGTGTGAGAGCCAGTCTGTGTGTTTGTGCGTGTGTGTTAGGGACGTGTGAGAGACAGTGAGCACACTGTCACTTTAAGTCCCTCACTCTCTCCTGCATTCAACCCGGCTCCCCCCTCCCCACTGACTCATGTGGAAGTTTCTCTCCTCCTGGCCCAGACCCATCCCAGCCCCCTCCGGAGACCGAGCGGCACAGGCAGGCATGGTCCAGGGAGGGACTCCGCTGTGGGTGGCAGTGGGCCGGGCCGCCCCATCCCACCGCCAGTGACCGACTGCGCCGCTCTGGGCTCCCCGGAGCTGGGGCGGCAGAGCCGGAGGCTGGAGCCCTCAGCTAGCCAGCTGAGTGAGTGAGTGAGGGGGTGGGGTTTGGGTTGGGATTGGAGAGAAGACCGCTGGCCCAGCATGGGGGAGGGGCTGGAGAAGAGAAGATTCCAGCTGTGGCCAGTGAGGGGAATGGTGCCCCAAATTTTCGGGGCCCTACGCAGCCACATATGCTGCGTATGCCGAAGGACGAACCTGTACACACATATCTCTCAAGTGCCACTTCATTCCCCTTCAGCACATGCTTATGCTGAGAAACTTCATGCATGTTGGTTTAATTATGGTGAAACTGGAGATGGGTCAAGAATTAGGCTTTTAACAGAACTCAAGTCACAATCTTAGCTGATTTGACTTCAGATCAAAATTTGGTCTGAGAAGTAGAAAAAATAGAAATGTTTGATTATAGAACAAGGAGAACTCTAATCTGGAAGGAATGATATGGAATAACATCTGCAGTAGAGATGCAAATAACAGGCAGAATTAGCCCACGTGTGTATGCTAGTTGTGGCCAAGGTACAAAGCCAAGTTGGTGGTTTTCTCCTATAAAGTAGGTAAAATAAGACAGGTGTAGTCCTAGATGCAGGCTTACTCAAAGGCCATCTTTGCTACAAAATTTAGCTCTCATAGGCCTATGAAAACCCCCAGCATGCAAATAATTAAGACTGAGTGAGCTATTCATAAGAAGATAGCCAATCGGCAGAAACTGCATCCCTGGGTTGTTTCTGATGGAATTTCTCAAAGCTTGGGAGACTTAAGCTTCCTTGATTCTTTCTTCTTTTCTCTCTCATTCCTTTCCTCCCCTACACCATAAAAAAAAGCAAGATTCAGTCTGCTAAATTCATTAATTTCCTTTTCACAGAGCAGCACATTCCATTCTGCGGCTATTGCTTTTGGTCCACTGCCCTGTTCTTGTCATGCTGAGTCGGCACTTCCAGAGACAACACGTCTTATTAATTTATAGGAATTACTGCTCCTGGCAGCACCAATTCAGAGCAGCAGTAGAGAGATGGGAGAAAAATGAACAGCACCGAATGGCACCACTACTTTTATAAGAGAGTAAAAAGTGGGGCTGTGTGTGTCCCCCATGACCATTTCCCCTACCCTATAGTCCCTCATTCTGCCCCCCATGCCAGGGTTCTGTGTGCTCCCCCCATTCATCCCTCTGTTAGGGACTGTGTCCCTCATGCCACTACCCCCAATACCATAGTTCATCGTTGCCCCCACTCCCCACAACTGGAGCTCTGAGCAGCCTATATCTTGTGTCACCGCACACCATGGGTTCTGGGTATTCCCTGAGTCCCTTTCTCCTCATACCATTGTCCCTCACTCTTCCCCAATCCACAGGGCTCTGCCTACTCCTCCCCCACTCACTGCTCCCTTCACCCCACCATTATTGTGTACTTTCTGTATGGGAAATTAGTCATTCGGGGTGTCAACATTTTAAACTTTGTTGGGACAACAGGCTGGGTGGAGATTGGGGGCGGGTATTGTTTCATGGAAGGTTTTAATGGGTGCTATCAATCAGTTCTTTGATCTATAGAAAGAAAGAGTAATACCAAGAAATTGAGCATAGGATTGGATATCTTTTCACTCAGCCAATGAGGGCATTGTAAAAGAATAAATTAATTAAGTCAAGACCAAAAGATACATCATACCTACCCCATTACCCCTCCCTTCATCCATAAGGCTAGGGACTAAAGCTAGTTGGAAATTCCTCCTGCCCCTGCATATTGAAAATGTATATGAAAACAGTGGTGAA
The DNA here is from genome assembly GCF_020497125.1 of Mauremys mutica. Taxonomy (NCBI): domain Eukaryota; kingdom Metazoa; phylum Chordata; order Testudines; family Geoemydidae; genus Mauremys; species Mauremys mutica. The sequence goes on along the minus strand of NW_025423354.1, from coordinate 1,552,806 downwards.
AGTAGAAATCATTTCTTGCTGGTACTGCACTCATGGGAGGGACACAAGGGGGGGGGCACGTGACCCTCCATGTGACATGTGGCCCCCATGCTCTTCTGTTCCCCTCTGACACCCCCTTACCTCTCTAAAATTTTACAACTGCATCTGTTAAACATGGAGATAAGCAAAATGGAGATGTTTCTAGGAGCTTTTAGCTTCTGTCAAGTGAAGGGAAATCTGTTCTTACTGTGAAAGATGGTGTTTGGAGTCACATGGGCAAGTTACATGTCCATCATGTCCCATATTGTAGTTAGAATGTTTGCAGGAAAAGTCCATTAAGTGTAGACAGGTGTTTTCCAGGGTCCATTGTGAGCTAAGTGTTCCTTAATGGGCCATTCTACATGACTTGTCCCTTCATGTGCTGGCTAAATACCTTGTGGGTATTACCACAGGTGCAAACATGTTGTGAACATAGCTAATATTCATAACTTCAGATACCAAGCTGAATATACATGCATAGAAATAGCATAATCATAAGCACCAGCTATTTCACGTAATGACTATTCCAAAAGAGATTCTGAAAAATCACACCACATACCTGAGACCCTATGTTCCAGCACCATGCCCCACTGGAGTTTTGTTATGTTATGTAACAACAGAGATGGAGTCAGTGACCTGACTCTGTTTAGCCTATAAGGGCAAGATCAATTTTTAGCTTCTCAGGTGTGACTGAGCCTCTGAGCCTAGTCAGTGAGGGCACACCGGCACACATTCAGGTTAATGGGCTTCAGTGTTCCCTTGCAGTTAACTTTTTAATGTTCATAAACCTGGTATGTGATGAGGTGGTTTAAAGTATAACACAGATTTTTAGATTTGCAAATCTGTGAACCACTGCCTCTTTGAGATTTTATTGTTTATTTATTTAGCTGGTCATAATGTGGGAAGGTATCCTCTCCGCCCTTTGCTCATGAGGCTCTGTATGTGTCTTGTAGCACTCTTCTGAACACCACATGGAAGGAATTTTTTTTTCAGTAAGTGTGGACTGATTCTTTTCTCTTAGAAGGCATGTAAATTTTCAGGTACACACTGATTAACACAGAAAACAATTGGGGCTGTTAAATTTTCTTCAAATTCCATAGAAAATTAATTTCAACTATATTTTCCAGTACAGTGGTGAAATGGGTGTTTGTATATACAAACATCGAGATGCTTAACTACTCACTTCCCCCCCAGATATGTAGTATTCAGTCTGTTTATATGGAATATGGGAGTTGGGTGAGGAGCCCTTTCAGCATATGTATGACTTATTAAAAAACAATTTTTAAGTAGCACTGTATCCTCAACTGCATTATGGTATTGTACCCAAACACTGTGTTTCAAATGGTGGGATTCAACTTCCTTTATAGGAACAGACTCCTGAAACTCTTACCACAAAAGTGGTCCATTTTCATGCAAATAGTCCCATTGTCTTAAATGGGATTGATCAAATGATTAAGGGTTTAAAGGATTAGGTTCCAAATTTGTAAATTGTTCTGGATGAAACTGACAATGCCTGAGCCATCAGATCAGAAGGAGCTTCATTCGAATAAAGGTGAGCAGATGTGTGATAAGTCTTTGCTCTGTTGCTAAGGGTATGGCTACACTTACGCTTTGCAGCGCTGGTAGTTTGCAGCGCTGGTCATCCAGCTGTGCAGGGCCAGCGCTGCAGTGTGGCCACACTGACAGCTACCAGCGCTGCAGTGTGGCCACATTGGCAGCATTTCCAGCGCTGTATTGAGAGGTGCATTGTGGGCAGCTATCCCACAGAGCACCTCATCCCGTTTTGGTGCCGTTTTGGCGCTGAGTATTGTGGGAAGGGGAAGGAAGTGTGTGGGTCATTCCGCTTCCTGTTCCAACGCCCCATGGTGCATCGCTTCACTTCCCAGCAGTCACAGTTTCGCCGTCCACGTTTCTTGCCATTGTGAGTTCAGCACGCTGTGAAATGGAGCCTGAGCTGCTGAGGAATTTGCTGCTGACTGTCGCCAGCACATCACGTTTGGCAGTTGAGCTATTCCTCCTTCAGCTCCAAAGTGACAGTGAGGAGTCCGATGATGATATGGATTTTCCTAAAGCGGGTGACATGAAAATGCTTGTGGCGGTAACGGAAATGCTCAGCACCGTGGAACGCCGCTTTTGGGCTCGTGAGACAAGCAGTGAGTGGTGGGATCACATTGTCATGGAAGTCTGGGATGACGAGCAGTGGCTGCAGAACTTTCGTATGAGAAAAGCCACTTTCATGGGACTGTGTGCTGAGCTCGCCCCCACCCTGCGGCGCAAGGACACAAGATTGAGAGCTGCTCTGACGGTGGAAAAGTGGGTGGCTATTGCAATCTGGAAGCTGGCAACTCCAGACAGCTACCGGTCGGTCGGGAACCAGTTTGGGGTGGGAAAGTCGACCGTTGGAATCGTGTTGATGCAAGTTTGCAGGGCCATTAATCGCATCCTGCTAAGGAGAACCGTGACTGTGGGGAACGTGCAGGACATTGTGGATGGCTTTTCAGAAATGGGTTTCCCTAACTGTGGAGGGGCAATAGATGGGACGCATATTCCTATTCTGGCACCACCCCACCTAGCCTACGAGTACATTAATCGCAAGGGGTATTTCTCTATGGTTCTCCAGGCGCTTGTGGATCACCGTGGGCGTTTCATTGATATTTACACAGGCTGGCCTGGAAAAGTACATGATGCACGCATCTTTCGGAACAGTGGCCTGTTCAGGAAGATGCAGGAAGGTACATTTTTCCCAGACCGAAAGATCACAGTAAGGGACGTTGAAATGCCCATTGTGATCCTTGGGGACCCCGCTTACCCATTAATGCCTTGGCTCATGAAACCATATACAGGGAAGCTGAACAGGAGCCAGGACCGTTTCAACTACAGGCTGAGCCGATGCCGAATGACTGTGGAGTGTGCTTTTGGCCGTTTAAAGGGGCGCTGGCGGGCGCTTTATGGGAAGCTAGACTTGGGGGAAAGCAGCATCCCTGCGGTTATATCCGTGTGCTGTACCCTCCATAATATTTGTGAAGGGAAGGGTGAAACATTCAGCCAGGCATGGACCAACGAGGTGCAAGTCCTGGAGGCTGAATTTGCACAGCCAGACAGCAGGGCTACTAGAGACGCCCACCACAGGGCAACAAGGATTAGGGATGCCTTGAGGGAGAAATTTGAGGCTGAAAGCCAACAGTAATGTTTTTTTGCCTTGACCAGGAGTGACGTGCACTGGTTACAGTGCTTTTAAGTGCCTGTGTTTTCCTTGATGTTTGTTACCTGTGTTTTCATTGGGGTTTGTTATCTTTCACTTTATGCAATAATAAAAACTGATTCATAATCAAAGAAATCATTTATTTTAAAAAAAGGAAGTACACGGGCAGGGGGGTTGGTTGTTGAACTGTACATTCATAGTTTTGCATATGTACTGCCAGGAGTGCTGTGCACCTCAGGATTGTACTGTTGCATGGTGAGGGGGGTTGAGTGCAGAGGGTAAGGGTCGTAGTTCTCTGGGCTCATAGGTGACCGTACAGGTGTCGGGGGCAGCTGTTGATGGTGTAGGTAAGAACCTGGATGCTGGGGAACGGGACTTGGAGCTGACATTGGTGCATAGGGGAAAGAGGTTTGGGAGGGTGGGGGTTTGGCACGGTAGTGCTCTGCCTGCATTGCTACCATTGACTGCATACAGTCTGTTTGGCGCGCAATGAGGTTTATAAGCTGCCTCGTGGTTTTCTTCAGCGTCAACGCCTTTCTCCTGCTTTCTGTTTGCCTCCAGTGATGCATCTTTTCTCTCCATTCCTGCGCATTTTTATTCTCTGTTGCACACTGGTTCATAACTGCCTTCACCAATTCTTCTTTGCTTTTGTTAGGTTTCCTCCTCAGGTTTTGAAGCTTTCTTTCAGTCACTGATAAGACCGGGCCAGGACTACTCAAGGTCACTGTAAAAATACAGCAAATGATACATTTTAAGAGAGCTTCCATTGTGTATAATCTGAAGTTATTTTAAAGTCTCACAAGCATTCCTCACACATTTCAGCAACTGCTAGAGAATTCACAGCCTCCCAGAAATGGTAATGGTAATTAACCCTGGGGTTTCCTTCCGCGGTCTGCTCGAGCAGGGTGCTTCTTGCTTCATGGCTAGGCTGCTTGTTTTGGGGCTTTGTTAAACACAGCAGTGCCATGTCCCTCAGGAATTAACCCTGGGGTTTCCTTCCGCGGTCTGCTCGAGCAGGGTGCTTCCTGCTTCATGGCTAGGCTGCTTGTTTTGGGGCTTTGTTAAACGCAGCAGTGCCATGTCCCTCAGGAATTAACCCTGGGGTTTCCTTCCGCGGTCTGCTCGAGCAGGGTGCTTCCTGCTTCATGGCTAGGCTGCTTGTTTTGGGGCTTTGTTAAATGCAGCAGTGCCATGTCCCTCAGGAATTAACCCTGGGGTTTCCTTCCGCGGTCTGCTCGAGCAGGGTGCTTCCTGCTTCACGGCTAGGCTGCTTGTTTTGGGGCTTTGTTAAACGCAGCAGTGCCATGTCCCTCAGGAATTAACCCTGGGCTTTCCTTCCGCGGTCTGCTCGAGCAGGGTGCTTCTTGCTTTATGGCTAGGCTGCCTGTTTTGGGGCTTTGTTAACCCTGGGGTTCCTGGGGTTCCTGCCTGCCGCGCTATGCAGTTGGGGAAACCAGCACTGAAACACTCCCTCCATTTCCCACAGGAGTTAATACTTGAAGATATCTCCCTTCTGTGGGTTACCAAAGAAGCAAGGGAGGGTCTCCTACAACAATGCGGATTCCGCCCTGGCCCATATGCGGCTTGCCTCTGTGCAAGCATGGTTCCCCCTCCCCTCCTGGAACAGTGGTGTGGACGCGTTAGCCTGAATGGGACAGGGACCACAATGGCTCTCCCTTTAAACTTGGTCACGCGAATTGCCTATGCTCTTGCAGAAACTTTTGAAGAGATTACAGAGGCAGATTACTGCGACATGATAGACCACATCAATGGGATATTCCATGTCTAGGCATGCAGGCATCCAGCCATACCATCCCCCCTCCTCTCCCAAAACCTTTGCATTGCAATAAAAGCTGCTTACCTGGGACCTGCTCCTGTGATTCTTCTGCACCAAGTTCCAGGGGCTGCGACTGGCTAGCTTCCTCCTGGCTTGAGAAGAGCTCCTGACTGCATGCCTCCTCCGGGGTGTCTTCCCCCACCACAGTAGCCTCACTGTCTGCCTCCCCCTCCCCCTCCTCTACCGGCTCGGAACTGTCCATCGTGGTCCTTGGATTTACAGAGGGGTCACCCCCATAAATCGCATCCAGCTCCTTGTAAAACCGGCAGGTCGTGGGGGCACTGCCGGATCTGCGGTTTCCCTCGCGTGCTTTGCAATAGGCACTCCGGAGCTCCTTTACTTTTACCCTGCACTGCAGCGCGTCACGCTCATGGCCCCTTTCCAGCATGGCTCTCGATACCTGGGCAAAGGTATCATAATTCTTACGGCTAGAGCGCAGCTGTGCCTGCACAGATTCCTCCCCCCAAACACTGATGAGGTCCATCAGCTCACCATTGCTCCATGCTGGGGCTCGTTTGCCACGTGGAGGCATGGTCACCTGTAAAGATTCACTGATTGCATTCCATACCTGGCTGAGCAAACAGGAAGGGGATTTTTAAAATTCCCGGGGCATTTAAAGGGCGGGTCACCTGAGGCCAGGGAAGTAGAGTCTGACCTGATGAGCAGAGTGGCTGAACAGGCATTCTGGGATACATCCTTATACCCTGGAGGCCAATCACAGTGCTGGTGTGTGGCCACACTTGATGACCAGCGCTGCAGCACCAGCGCTGGAATCCTTATTCCCCATGCCGAGAGGGGTGTACGGCCAGCGCTGCAGCCAGGGAGTTGCAGCGCTGGAAGTGCCTTGCAGGTGTGGCCACTTACTAATTGCAGCGCTGGTGGAGGCTTTCCAGCGCTGCAAATCGCCAGTGTAGCCATACCCTAAGATGAGGAACATATTTTCAACAAACTTCTTGGCAGACTCTTGAGGCAGCTGGTTTGAGGCCATCAGTGTCTGGCATTATAATCTTCACTTATAGTTCTCTCACCGACAAAGCTGGAAAATGAGGCATTTGTTTTCTTTGTTTTGCTGCTCCAGTTCCAGTTAACAAAATGCATGTTAGACTAGTTTAGCTGCAAAGAAGAATTCTATGCTTAATTACACTGGTGACAAAACCACTGATTCCTGTCAGGCTGCAGAACTGGGCTGACATCAAAATCCAAACATCCTCTGGTCAGTGCAGGCAGAGGCATTCCTTTAATCATTTGGACTTGATGTGATGCAGTATGGAATGTCATGGATAATTCAGACCAATGGGGAGAAACAGAATAAAAAACACTGTTTTATTTAAACACCTCCCATCCCCCCACCACCGTTCCCTCTTGAGGGCTCCTGACCAATGTAAAACAGCATGATACATATGCTAACAAACTTAAACAAAGCCTTTGTTTAAATTTGTTAGAATATGTATTGTGCTGTTAAAGCCATAAGAATGAATGCCCTCCCTAGCTGCATTCTGGTCCTTTAAGGAGCAGAGCACAGCCCCACCTCCCCAGTTGTGTGCTCCAACAGGAGGGAGGGGCTGGTCCCACATCTTTCTGGTACCCTGTACTGGCTAGAAATCTCTTGCAGGTATGGGGTACTGGAGGGTACCACCCTACTTGCACTCCTGGATGAAAACAACAAGAAAAAGAGTTCTCGTATCATGATGGAACAACACCTCAAGAGAGCTCCATAGCTGCAATGCATCCTGAGAGATATAGTCTGGTGAGGGACTTAGGGGGCAGGGATAGCTCAGTAGTTTGAGCATTGGCCTGCTAAAGCCAGAGTTATGAGTTCAATTCTTGAGGGGGCCATTTAGGGATCTGGGGCAAAAGTCTGTCAGGGACAGTACTTAGTCTTGCTAGTGAGGGCAGAGGACTGGACTCAAGGTTCTTCCAGTTCAATGAGATAGGTATAGCTCCATATGAATCCAGCCCATAGGGAAGAATGGGAGCATGACACCCATGAACTGAAACTACCATGTGGCCCCATAGGGGCATATCAAAACCTTTAGGTTTCAGGGGTTCCGATTTTTTGACAAAAAGTCAAACTATTCTGTGGAAATCAGACATAGAAAAAAACCTGTTTACTCCAAAACCTCAATTTTCTGTTTTAAACACTTCTTTTTAAAATGGAATTTTTTTAGCCAGATCTACTGTAGACATACTGTCTCAAGACCTAAACTTGCAATCTCATCTGGTTATGTGGACCTTATGTCTGCATGGAAAGCATTTGAAGTCTATGGGACTTTGCATGGGCAGTCTGCCCAGGGAATCAGATTTCAGGATAAGGGCCTTGTTTTGTAGGTATTTCTACAAACACTCACCAGTGGACTCCTTCAGCTCTGGCAGCCCCTTGGTTTTAGCTAGAAGAGTGCTGTGGTGGGTTGGATCACAGAAACCCCCCTGGGAGCTGCCAACTGATGTGCCAAGACTACCTCTGCTCCTGTTTTCCCAGCCAGCTCAGGACTCCAGCACCCTGTATTGCTGAGCCAGACACTCCTGTCTGCTCCAACACAGACCCAGGGTCTGAATTACTTGCCCCAAAGCTGCAGGTTTACCTGAAAACAACTCACAGAAGTGTGCTTGTCTTTAACACTCAGATGCCCAACTCCCAATGGGGTCTAAACCCAAATAAATCCGTTTTACCCTGTATAAAGCTTATGCAGGTGTAGTGAGGCGGCCTGGCTCCCGGCGGCCCCTGAGAGAGAGGAACCAGAGCAGCCACCCCAGTGGGCGGAGCTGCCGCCACCTGTTCCCGCCCCCCCGGAAGTCAAGGGGCGGGACAGGAAGTATAAAAGCCCGGCCCCAGCGCTCAGTTGGAGCCCAGCGGCCGGAGAGGACAGACGCTCCTACTCGGGCTCCTGCCGGACCGAGCCTGCCCCGAGCCAGGTACCCTGACACAGACGGACCGAGCCTCCCTCAAGCCAGGTACCCGGACACAGACGGACCGAGCCTCCCTCGAGCCAGGTATCCGGACGTGGACCGCCTGAGCCTCCCTCGAGCCAGGTACCCCGAGGTGGACTGGCCGAGCCTGCCCCGAGCCCGGTACCCCGAGGAGTGTCCCGAGCGTCCCCTTGACCCGAGTCCGGAGGAGCGGCCCGAATTAGACAGCCCTCAGCACGCCGAGGAGCCCATGGTGTGGGACCCCGCTGCCGAGCCCCGCGATGAGCAGGTACCCATGGAGGGGGAGACGGGAAGTAGCCCGGGGGTAGCTGACCCTAGTCTGGCTATGACGGAGGAAGAGCCGATGTCGGTGTGTTTCGGTCAGGACCCCACCGACACAGCAGCAGACTGACAGCCGCTGGTAGGGCCCCGGGCTGGGACACAGTGGAGTGGGTGGGCCTGTGTCCCCCCTGCCACCCCACTTACGGGTGGCAGTCTCCCCCTCACACCAGCGCTCAGGCATAGAAGCCTGCACGCACCTGCTGTTGCTCAGCTCCTACCCGAGGACCTGAGCCCCTTGAACTATTGGTTGCTGCTCCGCCCTGACCTAGGGCTTGGGCTTACAGACTATCATTGCTGCTCAGTCCCTGCTGTAAGGACCTGAGCCCTGAACTATCATTGCTGCTCAGTCCCTGCTGTAAGGACCTGAGCCCTGAACTATCATTGCTGCTCAGCCCCTGCTGTAAGGATCTGAGCCCTGAACTATCATTGCTGCTCAGCCCCTGCTGTAAGGACCTAAGCATAGAACTGCTGTGTTGCTGCTCAGCCCCTGCTGTAAGGACCTGAGCCTAGAACTGCTGTGTTGCTGCCCCGCCCTGACTAAGGGCCTGGGCTTCCTGACTTTGTTAGGGCTCAGCTCCTGCTGCAAGGACCTGAGCCCCCCTGGACTCTTGTGTGTTGCCCCGCCCTGACTAAGGGCCCGGGCTTCCTGACTTGGTTATTACTGCTCAGCTCCTAAAGTAAGGACCTGAGCTCTGAGACTAGTGCTACTGCCCCGCCCCTGGGGCGAGGACCGGAGCCCTAAACCTAGCACTAAGTGTTTGGTGCCCCGCCCTGATTGAGGGCCGGGGCTTAGCGTATTGACTGTATGGGTGCTCAGCCTGCAGACAGGATCTGAGCCCCTGGACTCTTGTGTGCTGCCCCGCCCGGAGCTAGGGTTAGGGCTTATTGACTTTGTGTTTGCTCAGCTCCGGCTGCAAGAACCGGAGCTTAGAACTGGTTTGCTGCCCAGCCCTGACTGAGGGCTGGGGCATTGCAGTGACCGTGTGCCTTTTGTTTAGCCCCTGCCTGAGGGGCAGAACCCGAGACCTTCAGAACCCGAGGACTGATTTGGGGCCGTGTAGTGAGGCGGCCTGGCTCCCGGCGGCCCCTGAGAGGGCACGGCCCCCGTACCGGACTATTACATGTGATGCCTTCTCTGAGGACCTTTTTGCCCAGAATGTGGGCACGAACTCTAGACACCGGTGAAAAGGGGGCGGCGGGAGAGAGACCTCCTGCCAGAGAGGTGGACCTATCCCAGCTCCTGGCCCTCATGACCGAGAGCCAGGAGCGACAGCAGGCGGCCCAGGCGCGACACCAACAGGAGCACCTGGCCGCCCAGCAGCTACAGCAGCAGCAGCTCGTCGAGCAGCTGGGGGTCCAACAACGGCAGCTGATTGCGGACCTGGTTACCCAACACCAGGACTTTCAGCAGAAATGTGTCCAGCAGCTTGCAGCGGCCCTAGCCCGACCGGGGGAACCCCTACCCGGGGGCGCCGCTGGGCCCCCGCGACCCAGTCCCCCAATTCGGTTGACGAAGATGGGACCCGAGGATGATCCCGAGGCTTTTCTCGTCACCTTTGAGAGGGTTGCTGTCGTCGCAGGCTGGGCCCCGGACCAGTGGGCCATCATCCTGGCCCCATACTTAACGGGGACTGCCCAGACGATCTACCGAGGCCTGTCGGTGGAAGCGGCCCAGGACTACAACCTAGTGAAGGCCGCTATTCTGGACGCATTGAACGTGAGTCCAGAGACCTACCGGCAACGGTTTAGGAGCCTGGCCTATCCCCCAGGGGCCCGGCCGCAGATGGTGGCTCAGGAACTGCGGGAGACTTGCAAAAAGTGGCTACAGCCCGAACGCCGGACATCAGAAGAGCTGATGGAACAGATTGTATTGGAACAATTTGCCCATGTACTTCCGCCAAGGGGAAGATCATGGGTCCTCCGCCACAGGCCGACGACGGTGTCCGCGGCCGTTACTTTAATGGAGGACTTCCTCGCGGCTGAGACCCCGTCGGGGTCAGCTAGCCGGGCGGTCCCGGTCCGGACGGAGCGCCCCAACCCAGAAAAGAGGGGGTCACCCCCCCTGGCAGCCACAAGTGTTCCCTCCCGCAGTGTAGAGGGCCGGGCCCGGATGGCCGCGCCCTCCGGGAAACCCACACGGACCCCGGCGCCCACAGCCAGAGGATACAGCCGGAACCCCCCCGGGGGTGACCCCGGGGCCCGGTCGCAGATGGAACGAGCCACCTTGGGTCCCTGTTTCTCCTGCGGAAAGTATGGCCATTTGCAGCGGGACTGGCCTGAACTGGAGTGTGCATTTGGCCAAGTCTACTCCGGGGAAGGCCGTGCCCGACGTCCGCAAGTGGCCAAGATCACTGTGCCCGTGGTCATTGAGGGACGCCAGGCGGTGGCCCTCCTCGACTCAGGCTGTGGCCAAACGCTGGTCTGCCAGGCCATAGGCCCGCCGGCGGACGGCCACCTTGAGAAGATTCCACTGCAGTGTATACACGGGGATGTACGACCCTACCCCAGCGCCCAGACCCACCTGACCATTGATGGGGTCACCCGGCGGATGACAGTGGGGCTTGCGCCCCGGCTGGCGTACCCGGTGATCCTGGGGCGGGACTGGCCCGACTTCACCACCGTATTACGCCGCCACCTCGAGGGTAGCCCGCAGGCCACGCCGGCATTGGGAGGAGAGGCACCGGGGACCGGGGAGGACGAGGTGGAAACCTCCGTCCCTACCAGTCCCACGGGGGGACGTGAAGGCCCTCCCCGAGGGGGAAGAGAGGATCCCTCGCCATCCACGGATTTTTGCCGGGACCAACGGGCCGACCCCACACTCCAACGGACGTACGAGCAGCTGGCCTCCGTGGATGGGACTATTCTCGACTCCCAGCGAGCGGCGCAGTGGCCGCACTTTGAGTTACGACAAGAGCGCCTTTATCGTGTGGAGAAGGACCCCCGCACCGGGGACATCCGGACACAGCTTCTCGTGCCGCGGTGTCACCGCCGGGCGGTCATGAAACTGGCCCATGACGTCCCAGCGGCTGGGCACCTCGGGCACGACAAGACGCTGGCCCGGATCCTGGGGCGCTTCTTCTGGCCCGGAGTGTACCAAGACGTAAAGGACTATTGCAATTCGTGTCCGGAATGCCAGTTGGCTGCCCCCGCCCGGGCCCGTAAGGCCCCGTTGGTACCGATGCCTCTAATGGAAACCCCCTTTGAACGTGTGGCTGTGGACCTGGTGGGCCCCCTCCCGAAGAGCAGCGCGGGGTTCCAATACATTTTAGTTCTGATGGACTATGCCACCAGGTTCCCCGAAGCCATTCCTCTTCGGAACATCTCAGCCCGCACCATTGCCATGGAACTGGTGAAGGTCTTCGCCCGCGTCGGCCTACCCCGGGAGCTCCTCACGGATCAAGGGACCAATTTCACGTCACAGCTGCTCAAGCAAGTCTGTGAAATCATGGGGGTCAAGCAGCTCCGAACCTCCGTCTATCATCCCCAGACCGATGGATTAGTGGAGAGATTCAACCGGACGCTGAAAGGGATGTTGCGTCGGTTTCCCCCGGAGGACCTTCGCCGGTGGGACCAGCTCCTTCCGCCCCTGCTCCTAGCAATACGAGAAGTTCCCCAGTCATCGACGAAGTTCTCCCCCTTCGAATTATTGTATGGATGGCGACCCCGGGGCCTGTTGGATCTCATGAGGGAAACTTGGGAACAGGCTCCCTCCCCGGCCCAGGGTCTCTTACAGTATGTGCTTCAACTTCAGGAGTGCCTTAAGCAGGCGGGGGATCTGGCACGGGAAAACTTGAAAGCCACCCAGGAGACGCAAGCCCAGGCGTATAACCGAGGCACGCAGACGCGGGACTTCCAACCCGGGGACCGGGTATTACTCCTCCTACCATCCAGTGAATCGAAGATCCTGGCCCGGTGGCAAGGGCCCTATGAGGTGGTCAGGAAGGTGGGCCCGGTCACGTATGAAATCAAGCAGGCGGACCGGAAGAAGAAGACCCAGCGTTATCACGTCAACCTCCTCCAACCCTGGAGGGAGCGAGAAGGGCTTTTGATTAATCCCTACCCGCCAGAACCGGAACTGGGGCCCCAGGTCCCCCATAGCGGAGACACCGAGGAGCCCCAGCTCGGGGAGACCTTAACTGAGGAACAGCTCCGACAGACTCGGTGCCTCCTCCGAGCTTTTTCCCACACTTTTATGGACCAACCGGGATACACACCCCTGGTATACCATCGGATCCAGACAGAGCCTGGGGAGGTGATCCGGGGGACGACCAGGCCCCTGCCCTATCATAGGAGGCAGGTCGTTGACAAGGAGGTACGGGCGATGTTGGATCTGGGGGTGGTGGAGCCGTCACAGAGTGCGTGGCGCAGCCCGGTAGTGCTGGTGCCCAAACCCGACGGTACACAGCGATTCTGTATTGACTTCCGACGCGTTAACGCCATCTTCAAATTCGACGCCTATCCCATGCCCCGGATAGATGAGCTGTTGGCCCGCCTCTGGGAGGCCCACTATATCACCACCCTGGACCTAAGTAAGGGGTACTGGCAGATCCCCCTGGAACCCGCCTCCCGTGAGAAGACTGCCTTTGCCACCCCCACAGGTCTCTACCAATTCACCAGGATGCCCTTCGGCCTCCACGGGGCCCCGGCCACTTTTCAGCGCCTAATGGACCGCCTCCTCCAGCCCCATCAGGACTATGCGGCCGCCTATCTAGACGATGTGGTTATCTATAGTCCGCAGTGGGAGAACCACCTGGAGAGAGTCGCAGCCGTCCTGAGGTCCCTGAGGGAGGCCGGATTAACAGCCAACCCAAAAAAATGTCGCATCGGCTGGCAAGAGACGAAGTACCTGGGGTATGCTATCGGGCATGGGAAGGTAAAGCCCCTGATCGGAAAAGTCCAGGCCATCGCAAACTGCCCCCCGCCGACCACAAAACGCCAGGTGCGGCAATTTCTAGGCTTGGCTGGATATTATAGGCGGTTCATCCCCCAATTCGCGGAGATTACAGCCCCCTTAACGGGGCTCCTAACAAAGGACAGCCCCCGGCAGGTGAACTGGACTAATGAGTGCGACAGGGCCTTTCGGACTCTTAAGACGTGCCTCTGCAGCGAGCCGGTCTTGTATAGCCCCGATTTTAACCAGCCCTTTGTCTTACAGACCGACGCCTCAGAAGTGGGACTAGGGGCTGTCTTGTCCCAAGACGTAGGGGGTGAGGAACACCCGGTCCTGTACATTAGCCGGAAACTATTCCCCCGCGAAAAGAACTATGCGGTGGTCGAGAAGGAAGCCCTAGCCGTGAAGTGGGCTTGTGAAGCTCTCCGGTACTACATCCTGGGGGTCCCCTTCACCTTGGTCACCGACCATTCCGCCCTTCAGTGGTTGACCCGTATGAAGGACCACAATATGCGGGTGCAAAGATGGTACCTGGCCCTCCAGCCGTTTGCCTTCACGGTCCGACATAGAGCCGGTAAGGACCATGCGAACGCGGACTTCCTCTCTCGGCTGGGCGGTGTGGAATGGGCTGGCCCCGCTGCACGGGAACCAGCCTTGAGGGGGGGGCCGTGTAGTGAGGCGGCCTGGCTCCCGGCGGCCCCTGAGAGAGAGGAACCAGAGCAGCCACCCCAGTGGGCGGAGCTGCCGCCACCTGTTCCCGCCCCCCGGAAGTCAAGGGGCGGGACAGGAAGTATAAAAGCCCGGCCCCAGCGCTCAGTTGGAGCCCAGCGGCCAGAGAGGACAGACGCTCCTACTCGGGCTCCTGCCGGACCGAGCCTGCCCCGAGCCAGGTACCCTGACACAGACGGACCGAGTCTCCCTCAAGCCAGGTACCCGGACGTGGACCGCCCGAGCCTCCCTCGAGCCAGGTACCCCGAGGTGGACTGGCCGAGCCTGCCCCGAGCCCGGTACCCCGAGGAGTGTCCCGAGCGTCCCCTTGACCCGAGTCCGGAGGAGCGGCCCGACCTAGACAGCCCTCAGCACGCCGAGGAGCCCATGGTGTGGGACCCTGCTGCCGAGCCCCGCGATGAGCAGGTACCCATGGAGGGGGAGACGGGAAGTAGCCCGGGGGTAGCTGACCCCAGTCTGGCTATGACGGAGGAAGAGCCGATGTCGGTGTGTTTCGGTCAGGACCCCACCGACACAGCAGCAGACTGACTGCCGCTGGTAGGGCCCCAGGCTGGGACACAGTGGAGTGGGTGGGCCTGTGTCCCCCCTGCCACCCCACTTACGGGTGGCAGTCTCCCCCTCACACCAGCGCTCAGGCATAGAAGCCTGCACGCACCTGCTGTTGCTCAGCTCCTACCCGAGGACCTGAGCCCCTTGAACTATTGGTTGCTGCTCCGCCCTGACCTAGGGCTTGGGCTTACAGACTATCATTGCTGCTCAGCCCCTGCTGTAAGGACCTGAGCCCTGAACTATCATTGCTGCTCAGTCCCTGCTGTAAGGACCTGAGCCCTGAACTATCATTGCTGCTCAGCCCCTGCTGTAAGGACCTGAGCCTAGAACTGCTGTGTTGCTGCTCCGCCCTGACTAAGGGCCTGGGCTTCCTGACTTTGTTAGGGCTCAGCTCCTGCTGCAAGGACCTGAGCCCCCCTGGACTCTTGTGTGTTGCCCCGCCCTGACTAAGGGCCCAGGCTTCCTGACTTGGTTATTACTGCTCAGCTCCTAAAGTAAGGACCTGAGCTCTGAGACTAGACCTGGGGCGAGGACCGGAGCCCTAAACCTAGCACTAAGTGCTTGGTGCCCCGCCCTGATTGAGGGCCGGGGCTTAGCGTATTGACTGTATGGGTGCTCAGCCTGCAGACAGGATCTGAGCCCCTGGACTCTTGTGTGCTGCCCCGCCCGGAGCTAGGGTTAGGGCTTATTGACTTTGTGTTTGCTCAGCTCCGGCTGCAAGAACCGGAGCTTAGAACTGGTTTGCTGCCCAGCCCTGACTGAGGGCTGGGGCATTGCAGTGACCGTGTGCCTTTTGTTTAGCCCCTGCCTGAGGGGCAGAACCCGAGACCTTCAGAACCCGAGGACTGATTTGGGGCCGTGTAGTGAGGCGGCCTGGCTCCCGGCGGCCCCTGAGAGGGCACAGCCCCCGTACCGGACTATTACAGCAGGGTAAACTCATAAATTGTTTGCCCTCTATAACACAGATAGAGAGAGATGCACAGTTGTTTGCTCCACCAGGTATTAATACATACTCTGAGTTAATTTATAAGTAAAAAGTGATTTTATTAATTACAGAAAGTAGGATTTAAGTGGTTCCAAGTAGTAACAGACAGAACAAAGTAAGTCACCAAGCAAAATAAAATAAAATGCGCAAATCTATGTCTAATCAAACTGAACACAGATAATCTCACCCTCAGAGATGCTTCAGTAAGTTTTTCCTCAGACTGGACACCTTCCAGGCCTGGGCACAATTCTTTCCCCTGGTACAGCTCTTGTTCCAGCTCAGGTGGTAGCTGGGGGATTCTTCATGATGGCTCCTCTCCTGCTTTGTTCTGTTCCACCCCTTTATATATCTTTTGCATAAGGCAGGAATCCTTTGTCTCTCTTTGGGTTCCCCCCCCACCCCCCCGCCACTGGAAAAGCACCAGGTTAAAGATGGATTCCAGTTCATGTAACATGATCACATGTCACTGTAAGACTCCAAGCCTTCATTCCTCCCAGCCTGACTCACAGGAAGGCCTGCTTGCAAACAGAGCTCCAGTCAACTGTCCTGGTTGATGAGAGCCATTAAGATTCCAAACTGCCATTAATGGCCCATACTTTGCATAATTACAATAGGCCCTCAGAATTATATTTCATATTTCTAGTCCCAGATACAAGAGTGGTACATTTATACAAATAGGATGATCACACTCAGTAGATTATAAGCTTTGTAATGATACCTTACAAGAGACCTTCGGCATGAAGCATATTTCAGTTACATTATATTCACTCATTATATGGTTTTATAAAAATATGGTAGACTGCACAATGTCACAAGTGCCTTCTCCAAAGCAAGGCTATGGTGGCTAATTCACACCCCTAAGTGACATAACTGATGTAGAATTATGCTGTAGTGAAGCCATAGCCTTAGAAAAAGTGCTACTTTCAGGGTTAGCCATCAGATAGTTGACTTGGTGCTTAAAGTGCTTTAATGTCATGTTTATACCAGGTATGAATGTTTCACCAGATTCAAGTTGCACAACAGAGTTTTCTGCATGGGCATAGGGAATAAAACAGGGGTTCTCAAATTGGGGGTTGTGACCCCTTAGGGGGTCACAGGGTTATTACTTGGGGGGGTTGCAAGCTGTCAGACTACACCCCAAACCCCATTTCTCCTCTAGCATTATAGTGTTAAATATTTAAAAAAATGTGTTTTTAATTTATAAGGTGGGGTGGCACTCGTAGGCTTGCTGTTTGAAAGGGGTCACCAATACAAAAGTTTCAGAACCACTGGAATAGAAACATTCTAAGACAGTTATTGAAATAGCACTTTATTCCATCTCTGAAATAGGCTGTTTGATGATGGATCTGTATAACAAAGAATAGTCATTTGAAATAATGATTTTTACTTAATTGGCAGTGTTAGAAATTGACTGTGGACACCTCCCACAGGCTTGCATTCCTCTTGGAACAAATGAAACTTTGTAAGAGTGCAGAGATCTCTGTTGTAAGGAAAGAAAAAAACCAAAAGACCGCCACCTGTGGCTCCTTTGGGTGGATTATTGTTAAGCTCAGAAAACAAGCATGCACCCCAAGGAGCCAGACTCTCACAGCTCAAAGTGCTTTGAGACCCCCTATTTTCTCTTCCCTCCCACCCTCCTCTTCCTCATAAAGACAACTCCTGTAATTCAACCATGAGAATAAAACATTATAGTGATGACACATCTGTGAGGGATATGTGGGTTTTGATTTCTGAAATTTGGGCTATGGCTTGAAAGAGTTTTGGTTCATCCTTTGGGATTAACTCTGCTCTCTATTCCAAACCTCTATGAATTCCCGACACCCCTAATGATACTCAGATAAGTATTGAAGCTGGGAGCTAACTGAAATCTATTTTGGTTTCCTAGCAGGACATTCTATACTGTTCAAGTTTCCTCCTCAATCATCTATCCCTTCCTTTCTCTCTTCCAGTAGTCTCCTAACTTCCTCTCCAATAAACCATGCTATCTCACCACCCCCTTCCTTTCAGGTTCCTGACATGAGGTCTCCATGCTGGCTGCCTGCTGATGATTTAGAAGTTTGCTTGATCTTTTGTTGTGTGCTCCTAAGATGACAATACATCCCATTTTGGCCAGGACAGTCCCTTTTTAAAGACCTGTTCCTACTATCCCAACTTTTTTTTTCCAAAAGGAGGCATTTGTCCCGTTTGGTCTTGCTGACTTGATCAATTGGCAAAAGCAAATGGGACAAATGCCCACTTTTGTCAAAAAGGTTGGGTGAAATGCAGAAGGGGCGAGTAGAGATGCCACCCCCCCCCCCCCCGCAGGGAGGAGGCAGAGCTGGGGGAAGTCAGCATTCCAGCATGGGGGGCACAGGCAGGGTTCCAGCAACCGGCGACAGCCTCCTGAGTAGGCCCCTGCTGGGTTCCAGCAATGGTGGCAACAGCCTCATGTGGGGAGGGGATGGGGTACACAGTTCCGGCAACAGCCTCACGTGGGTGGAGGGGCCCTCAGGTGAGCAGCTGAGGGTGTCCCATTTTTTCTTTGGGAAATATAGTCATCATATGTGCTCCAGAACTACACTGCTATTTGACCTGTTCGCTATTTGACTTAGTGCAGTCCCTATTGCTGATGTCACTGTGGCAAAATGTGTGTCAGCATCATATATATTATCCATGGCTCTCCTCCCACCCCCCTCAACATGTAGCTGACGGTGCTTTCATTAGCCCACCCAGAACATCCATTTGAAAAAAAAATAAATCAAACCTGGACCAGAGTGGTTCTGAATACCCACCTCCATCTACAGCAGGGGTCAGCAAGCTTCAGCATGCGGCCCGCCAGGGTAAGCCTCTGGTGGGCCGGGCCAGTTTGTTTATCTGCTGCATCCACAGGTTTGGCCGATCGCGGCTCCCACTACCCGCAGTTCACCGCTCCAGGCCAATGGGGGGCTGCGGGAAGTGGCGGCCAGCACATCCCTCGGCCCGCACCGCTTCCTGCAGCCCCCATTGGCCTGGAGCCACGAACCGTGGCTAGTGTGAGCCAGATCAGCTGAACCTGCGGATGCGGCAGGTAAACAAACTGTCCCAGCCCGCGAGGGGGCTTACCCTGGTGTGCCGAAGCTAGCCGATCCCTGAGCTACATTGATTATCTGCCACCAATAAATAAAATAGAGCCTTCAACCACATCTCCCCCATGCATTCCCCAGGAAACTCAGTATACAAGTTACATTTAGATTGGTGCATAGATCAGCAGACATTGTGAGACAAATTCACTGCTGGCATCTTCACTAAAGTGAACCAAGTCAGATTACAACAGGGACGAACCTGGCCCTATGTCCTTACATGCCACCAACCCCACAAACAAAGCTGGAATGTCATAATTCCTTTGGCATTTCTTAGGGTTTTAGATGGTTGCAGAGTCCAGTTGTTATTTAAGCAGGTTTTTGTTTGTATTGTTTTTTATTTACTATCCATCCAATTTATATTCTGGAACATTCTTCCCTTTCCCTTTCAATGTTTCTAATAGAATAATAAAAGCTTTTTATTGCATTTACCTGAGTCTCCACAGGTAAGGCCACTCGCAGCAGCTGCGGTTCACCGTTCCTGGCGAATAGGAGCTGTGGAAAGCGGCACGGGCCGTACCTGCAAGTGGCCGTACCTGCAGGCACTCGGTAAACAAAGCATCTCGCATCCCTCCAGGGTCTTACCCTGAACAAGCTGCGAAGCAAGTTCGGGAACCCCTGACATAGATGGACCCCCTACACCCTCAAGGACCTCCACTGAAATCAACGGGAGGCTCTTTGCATAGAGCTCATTTCAGGATCAGTGGTGTAATCTTTTAAGGCAAGGATTACAAAGGTATTTAGGCACCTAAGGACACAGGTAGGTACTTAACATCATTTATAGAAGCACCTACCCAGGTTAGGTGCCTTGCACCCCTTGAAGTCCAATGGGAGTTAGGTACCTAACTCACACATCTAGTGGGATTTGCAAAAGTGCCTAAGTACCTTTAAATATCTGGCAGTCACTAGTGTGATGGACCTGCCAAGCAGCCCTTCCTCAGTGCAGATCCCTTTCTTCTGGCCAGGCAAGGGGAAACACCCTGAACAAGGGCAAGGCCAAGCTTGGTTGGGAAGTGGCAGCCGCATGGCAAGCCAGGAGCTGCAGAGAACCTAGATACAGAGAAAAATCCCAGGAACTTTGAACAGAGCTGCACATACAACACACCGACCGCTGGACATCACAGGCGGGTGTGGGATTTATGCTGGGCAGGGAGCCAGTGTACAGGGGCTTCAATGAGACATAACTGAGCCTGGCCTAGAAACCTACTAGCATGTGTTTGCTTGAATAGAGACTAGACTGAAGAGGAAACCCTAGGCATTAGGCCTGAAGAACCCTGATTCTCAATTAGACTGTTCCAGGGGCCCAAGCATTTACTGCTATTGCACTGTAACCGTTAAGCCTCTGAACCTAGGATATCTGCAAACTTTCCCTTTCCTGCCAATCCTAGTAAAATATCATTCCACTTAGCCTTGTATCAGAGTGGTTATTGGGACCCACCAGGGCTAGCACCTACAAGGCCCAGTTGCTGAAACACTCACAGTGCTGGCCTCTGAGTCGTGGTAGACCTGATGCCTTAGGGCGTTGGTATGCTCTGGCACCGAACAGCCCCAATAATTTCCCTGGAATATTTAAGTCTTTCAGCTAAATATAGCTTTGTGGGCAGGATTCAACCTAACTGAAAATGCAGACTGGAGTGACAAAATTAAAATACTTAAAAAAAAATAATAAAAAGGCAGAGGAGGCTTTACAAAGCCTTTTCCATTGTGATATTATAAGCTCTGTCCTTTTATATCAGTTATTTCATTTTCTCGCAAGTTGAATTTAGCCATAGGAAAATTACCAATATACAGAGAATATATATTATTAAAGAGTTATTAGTTTAAATATGCTAACTTTTAAAAACATTAAATTTATAGTCAGGTTGATATAGTTCCCATTTTATTTACAGAACTGTATTGATTTTGCCTTTTCCTAAAAGGCCCTTGGAAGTCATGGTAATGGAATGCTTTTCCTTATAGATCAATCAGTGTGAATTTCATGGATTGTATAAAGTGGACAAATTTACAGAGCTCAGCAGATTGTTCCGGCTGTTCATGCAGCAGCAGCAGCCAACCACTTAGTACCACTTACATACTTGCTGGAAAAGCTAGCAAATAAGTGAACAATCAAGTATAATTTTTTTGGCAGCCAGTTACACACTCTTTAACTGTTTTAATTCTGCTGATTATATTATATGCAGTATGTCCCTAATGAAATATGGCTATCCAGGGCTGCTGCACATATCATTCTTTTGAACAGGCAGCTTCTCAAAACTGAGGAGCAAACATACTGACTGGTATGGGTCAGGCATCACTGGAAGGGTTAACAAATCAATTCCTTAGTCATTTTTTTGTATTTCAATTTCCTCTATAATCATACATCATTTGTACATGTGGTCATAAACCCTAGATTGAATTGTTCTTGCAAATATGTTAGCTGACAGGTTTAGCCTTTTTTTTCTGTTTACAAGTTGTCCAAGAGCCAGTTCCTGTGAATATATTAGTTATTCTTAATATTCACCAGATTGGGTCACATGAACCATTTCTGTCCTTTAGGTTGTTTATGAACTGTTCATCACAACTATGGTTTTGACTGTTCTCTATTCATGGTGTGTGATTGGTCACCAAAGTCACATGGTGTCATTTTTTTTATCCTGATTAGAGGACAAACTCTTAAGTCAGTTGACTAATAAGTAACTGAAAGTGAATAATACACGTCCCAGTACAAATTTTCCCATGAACGATTGTTCATACTAAATAATGAAATGTTTGGGATTACCAAACATTTTCACCAATAACATATTGATCATCTGAATACTTGTGAACATAAATAATGTCTCCACAAAAAACAGAACTCACCATTTGGGTGGTTGGAAACCTTCTGGCAAAAAATGTTTTAAATGGAAAATAGGAGTGAAACTGAATTTTATTTGAGAAAAGTCTCTGCTTTCCGCAGAAAGTTTTTAATTTTCACTGAAAATCTGAACACCCAAAAATAAAAACAAAACAAAAATATTAAATAGTTGGCCAAAAATTGAGAAGTTTTGATTTAGCAATGCTCTGATGGAGCCTCTTGGGAGTTGTATTTCAGGAGCTTCATGCTTCCATTCTCCTCTATGGGTTAAATTTCCTAGCCAGATTACATCTTCCATGATCCACCACCACAAGCGACTCCTATGATACACCATGTTGACTCAGCAAGAGGGGAGATTGTGATTCATCATGGGAGGTGTAATCCAGCCAGATAGCTTGGTCTAAATAGGGGAATCGGGACCATAAGTTACCTGAACTACAACCCCCAGGAGAAACTGCAGCAGCATTTCCCAAGAGAAATTTTTGGTTTTCAGTTTTTGATTTTTCACCAAAAAGTTAACATTTCCCATGGGAACCCCCTCCCCCTCCGCATTTTCTGATCACTTCTGCTCGTCATCTTTACTGGTAATATTTGACCAGCACTGATGATGATATGGTTGCCTGTTTATTGCCTATTTTTCTTTCACAAGCCTATAGCTTGGATTTAGCAAAGCACTTAAATGAATGATAAAATTAAAGCATGTATGTAAGTCCTGTTGACTGCAGTGCAACTACAGTTGCTTTAGTTTAAGCACATACTTAAATGCTTTGCTGCATAGGGATGGATTTAAGCACATTTAAATCCATTACTAAATCAGGGCCTAAATGAGTAACTGCTTCAAGGGTGGACTTGTTAAATATGGAGAAGAGAGATTGTATACTTGGTGTAAGTAAACATGCAGCAGCTCAGTATCTACTTGTTTTGCTAGCACTGTGTTCAGAAATTCTGAATGCTTCTTTAGTGAGCTCATTGATATTAATAGCCAGAATGCTCACAGCTATTTCATACTAGCTTTTTTGTATCTGAGCGCTGGGAACAAACTGGAAGGCTTGAGCATGCTTATTTCTGCTCTGGATGCTTGTACAGAGATTCAGTCAGTATCTTAGAACGTTAGAAAGAGTGTCTCATAGATCTGCTAATTACATAAGTCTCACTTTGACAGCAGCCTTGGGTGCAATTGATCTGCGAGAGTGTGTGGAACCATTATTCTACCTCTGTAATCCATTTAAAGATAATCTAATAATTTAAAGGCTTTTAGGATCATATTCATGTGAATTATTTTAACAGGTTTAATTTAGCCTTAGGAGAATATGCATGGCTGATTTTTTTTTTTTAACATCACTTACTTCTTATGTCAACAAAACAAAAGCATAATGTGAGTCAGTCACGTGCCAAAATTATACAGGAATTACATTTATTTTACCAAGTTTTAGGAAGTGTTGGGATTATACTGGGGCCTGTGATGGCTGAATTTTAGCAGATCAAGAAGCAGCTGTGCTACCTCTCATGAGGGAGGTTTGACTAAATTAAAATACCTTCTTTCCTCCTAGTTCTATCTATTTACTTAAATAATTTAGAAATGCCATATTGTTGTGGTACCTAAAGAGAAGTACAAGAGTGCTTAGCATTTATGAACACACTTTATGTACATAACTAATCCTTACATTGTCCCTTTGAGGTACTACTAGTAAACACTTATATATGGCCCAATCATTTTGCATGTTGCTCTGTGTGCGCGCACACGTGTGTTATATATAAAAACCAAACACACATACATACACACACTTTCCTGGTCTGAAAAGCTTATAATCTGGCAAATGCAGAACTTGAGGATAGACAAAGGAAGGCAAAAATTTAAAATAAAATGAAGGACCATAGAATAAAATAATGATTATTGTAATGGAGCATATTAAAATAGGAATAGTAATACATGCATCTCTTACAGACCGTGATGCTGAGATAGGGTGACCAGACAGCAAGTGTGAAAAATCGGGACAGAAGGTGGGGGGTAATAGGCGTGTGTATAAGACAAAGCCCCAAATATCAGGACTGTCCCTATAAAATCGGGACATCTGGTCACCCTATGCTGAGACAAAGGGGTTAAATGATTTGCCCAAGGCCTCCAGAAGGCAAGTGCCATAGCTGAGACTATTATTAACTGCTATCTCCAAATTTCCAGTCCTTTGGCTTGATCCATTAGACCACACTGCCTGGCAGTTATGTAAGCTGCATTACATACCACACTGTTTAGAGTTAGAAAGCTAACTTAGAATCATTTTCTTTCTACATGAAGAATACATATTGGTGGGCCAAGACTAAATGGGGGGAGGAAAAAGGAGGAACAAGCAAAGAAGTATTTCTATATGGGGCAGAAGAGAACAAGCAACATCTGTCAACCATGATCTTTAGTTTTAATCAGTTTTTGATAGTTTTAATCAGGCCAATACATTGAACCAAACCCCTGTTAAATCATTGCTCAGCCCGAGTCCTTCACCCACATTCCTTAGGGCATTGGGTGTTTCATTTCCTGCCTCCATTTCACACAGAGACACAATTTCCTTTGCACAGATCCGTGAACAGCAAAACCTCCCTGTGTCTCTGGTCTGAGCCAGGGCGTTCGATTCCAGTGAACCCTTCTCTCCTGCAATGCGATGGTCAGACAGAGGGGACGTGGCACCTGCATCCCTGCCAGGGAGATATTGGCTCAGCTCTTTCTTTCTGCTGCTGTTGTTAGTCCATGAAACATCAAAGGTGGAATGCAAGGCTGAGTTCATGCACCAGCCCCCTGAAAAAATTTCAGTGCCCCAGAGAAATCCTGCCCCCTGCTATTGGAATGATGTGCTGGAAATTTGAATGGGAAAGGGACTGTCTGAATTGTCAGAGTGGGGAATGAACAACAATCTACAGCAATGTCATTAACACAAACACACTCATCCTGCTCCAGCCGGAAGGGAAATGGGCAGGAATCCTCGCTGTTCACCCAAGGGGACACTTACACTGATGCGCAGCCGTGAGTGTGCTGGGGAAGCTGGTCTGGGCAAACAATTTGAAGTGACAATTCAGTGAGAACAGAATCATCATGTAATGATACAACTGTACATCAAGTAGTTGTGACCGAGTGGTTAAGGTGATGGAATAGCAATCCATGGGGGTCTTCCCTGTGCAGGTTCAAATCCTGCTAACTATGCAAGCGCTGCACTGTTGTTATTATTACTGTAGACTTGGTGCCTGAGCATCCAGAGTGCAAACTGGAGCCAGGTCTACTTTCACTCTCTCTACACTTAAAATGCTGCTGTGTCACTGCTATAGCACTTTGGAGTACACAGTGATTGGAGAGGTTTTCCCATCCCTGTAATAGCTACATGGACAGAACAATTCTTCCTTTTCTTTAGCACTATCTAACCCGGGCTTAGGTCACCTTAACTCTATGGGTTTGGGGTGTGTGGGTTTTTCACACCCTGAGAGACGTCGCTCTGCCAGTGAAGTGCCCACTTAGATCCCTCTTGGTATTTCAATGCAGGCACTGACCTGTGAGAGGAAAACATCAGCTCACAAACACAGAGACTGAATTCCTCACATTTAATCTCTCTGCACTTTCCAGAAAGTCACAAAATTCAATTCATTCTTGCTAGGACAGAGAAAAACTAAGTGACACTAAGTTTTTTGGCTTGGGTAAATAAAATTAAGTGTTTAATTAATATAGTAAAAAAGCTGTACTGATTCTTCTAACTAACACCACAGCGTGAAATAGGAACAGAGACAAATCTTGTCAGTGATGACTAATTTCGCAAATGATCTTCCCATTATTAATTTCCACGCTGCCCCCATTGGAGGTCTGGGCATTGCCAGTGTCACTGCTCTGCATTCACCTTCCCCCTAGGAATTGTTCTCGGACATTCGACTTCCTCTGCAGCATGGGGCACGGGTCACTTGCTGGAGGATTCCCTGCACCTTGAGGTCTTTAAACCACGATTTGAGGACTTCAGTAACTCAGACATAGGTCAGGGGTTTGTTACAGGAGTGGGTGGGTGAGATTCTGTGGCCTGCTCCAGACCCCAGCGGGGCAAGCACCCGCGTGGGGCGGCCCTTTCCCGGGGGGGCGGCAGGCTGGGCCGAATTTGTAGAGCCGCCCCTGACGAGGTCAGCCTAGATGATCATAATGAGCCCTTCTGACCTTAAGTCTATGAATTTATTAATCTTTTCCCAAATTTTGAAAATTGTGCAGTTCAGAATGTGACTAGTGACCCCGTCTCCTTCCTGCACCTTCTCTACATTGCTCCACAGAAGCTTCTCCCCCTGCAGAGTCACCCCAGCACGGCAGTGCAGCCGCCCAGGGTTCAGCAGGGGCCCCTGGCAAGGACAGTGGGTGCAGCCAACAGCCTGGTGTGCCTGGTAGTGAGGCAGCTGTAAAAAAGCAACACTCCCCCCCCCCCCCCGCCCCGCACAAGTACAGAGACTGAATTCCCCAATTTTAACATCACGACCCCCTGGAGAAAGCCACACGTCAGTTGTATTGTCACAGGGAGATGCAAAAATCAAGTGACACCAATTTTTAAATTGAGTAAATAAAGTTGAGGAGATAGTTATTAACCTCCCAAAAATATACTAAAGATCCCTCAGCATAACACGTGAAGATGAAATATGAACGGAGACAAACCTTGTCAGCAAAGGCTCATTTCCCAAACGGTCCTCAAAATGTTACTAATTCCCACCCCTCCCCCACAGGAGCTCTGTTAACTGTTCTGCAGGCAGCTTCCCATTAAATGCTGTTGTGGGACATTCCCAGGCCTGGAAATGTACCAACAACAGAATTTGAAGAGCAAACCTGGCTCCCTGCACCAGGCGGGATTTGAGTGTTTTGTCCCTGTCACTTAGTCTTTGTCAATAGTACAGACGTCAGGGGCAGGACTCCAGGCTCTGCTTGAGGGATCCTGGCACAGGGGCTGGGGGTTGAGAAAGGATTGTAGATTCTGACCTGTGTTCTGGAGAGGAGGTAATAAGTGAAGGGGGCATTTCTGACTCCTCCCCTTCTCATTGGTCCCCTGGGCTGGAATCCCACAGGGCCAAATGAGGGGGTGATGCCACTTGGTTAATAAAAGCCAGTGCTCTGGGCGAGGTTTGAACTCACAACCTCAGCATAGCTCCTCTCAGCACTGTGTACTAACCAATTGCACCACTAGAACACCTGTTAATTAGTATCAGAGGGGTAGCCTTGTTAGTCTGGTTCTGTAAAAGCAGCAAAGAATCCTGTGGCACCTTATAGACTAACAGACGTTTTGCAGCATGAGCTTTCGTGGGTGAATACCCACTTCGTCGGATGCAAGAGTGGAAATTTCCAGGGGCAGGTATATATGAGCAAGCAAGAAGCAAGCTGGAGATAACGAGGTT